>NW_027478714.1:0-271007 GCF_051014685.1 Ptiloglossa arizonensis
AGTTCGACAATCCGTTCGCGAGATATGGGAGTCTGAAGTTAAGGAATGGTTGGGAAACCATCAAAATTTTCGAAAGTCTGATACTCGAAATCAATAACTGGAATGGCCTAGGGGAAAAGTACACACACCATTGTAATCGGGCGAGTTTCTACTTTCAGATGCAACAGAAAATTCCCCAGGGTGGGTCAATCCGTTCGCGAGATATGGGAGTTTGAAGTTAAGGAATGGTTGTGAAACCATCAAAATTTTCGCTGGTCTGATACTCGAAACCAATAACTGGAATGGCCTAGGGGAAAAGTACACACACCATTGTAATCGGGCGAGTTTCTACTCTCAGATGCAACAGGAATTTCTCGAGTTCGTCAATCCGTTCGCGAGATATGGGAGTTTGAAGTTAAGTAATGCTTGAGAAACCATCAAAATTTTCGAAAGTCTGATACTCGAAAGCAATAACTACAAAGGCCTAGGGGAAAAATACACCTACCGTTGTAATCGGGCGAGTTTCTACTTTCACATGCAACAGGAATTTCTCGAGTTCGTCAATCCGTTCGCGAGATATGGGTGGTTGAATTTAAGGAATGGTTGTGAAACCATCAAAATTTTCGCTGGTCTGATACTCGAAACCAATAACTGGAATGGCCTAGGGGAAAAGTACACACACCATTGTAATCGGGCGAGTTTCTACTTTCAGATGCAACAGAAATTTCTCGAGCTCGTCAATCCGTTCACGAGATATGGGAGTTTGAAGTTAAGGAATGCTTGGGAAACCATCAAAATTTTCATAAGTCTGATACTCGAAACCAATAACTACAATGGCCTAGGGGCAAAATACACATATCGTTGTAATTGGGAGAGTTTCTACTTTCAGATGCAACAGGAATTTCTCGAGTTCGTCAATCCGTTCGCGAGATATGGGAGTTTGAAGTTAAGGAATGCTTGAGAATCCATCAAAATTTTCGAAAGTCTGATACTCGAAAGCAATAACTACAAAGGCCTAGGGGAAAAGTACACACACCATTGTAATCGGGCGAGTTTCTACTCTCAGATGCAATAGAAATTTCTCGAGTTCGTCAATCCGTTCGCGAGATATGGGTGTTTGAAGTTAAGGAATGGTTGAGAAACCGTCAAAATTTTCGCTGGTCTGGTACTCGAAACCAATAACTGGAATGGCCTAGGGGAAAAGTACACACACCATTGTAATCGGGCGAGTTTCTACTTTCAGATGCAACAGAAATTTCTCGAGCTCGTCAATCCGTTCACGAGATATGGGAGTTTGAAGTTAAGGAATGGTTGGGAAACCATCAAAATTTTCGAAAGTCTGATACTCGAAAGCAATAACTACAAAGGCCTAGGGGCAAAATACACCTACCGTTGTAATTGGGCGAGTTTCTACTTTCACATGCAACAGGAATTTCTCGAGTTCGTCAATCCTTCCGCGAGATATGGGTGTTTGAAGTTAAGGAATGGTTGAGAAACCATCAAAATATTCGCTGGTCTGATACTCGAAACCAATAACAGGAATGGCCTAGGGGAAAAGTACACACACCATTGTAATCGGGCGAGTTTCTACTTTCAGATGCAACAGGAATTTCTCGAGTTCGTCAATCCGTTCGCGAGATATGGGAGTTTGAAGTTAAGGAATGGTTGAGAAACCATCAAAATTTTCGCAATTCTGATGCTAGAAACGAATAACTGGAATGGCCTAGGGCAAAAGTACACACACCATTGTAATCGGTCGACTTTCTACTTTCAGATGCAACAGGAATTTCTCGAGTTCGTCAACCCGTTCGCGAGATATGGGAGTTTGAAGTTAAGGAATGGTTGAGAAACCATCAAAATTTTCGAAAGTCTGATACTCGAAACCAATAACTACAAAGGCCTACGGGAAAAATACACATACCTTTGTAATCGGGCGAGTTTCCACTTTCCGGTGCAACAGGAATTTCTCGAGTTCGTCAATCCGTTCGCGAGATATGGGAGTTTGAAGTTAAGGAATGGTTGAGAAACCATCAAAATTTTCACAATTCTGATGCTAGAAACGAATAACTACAAAGGCCTAGGGGAAAAATACACCTACCATTGTAATCGGGCGAGTTTCTACTTTCACACGCAACAGGAATTTCTCGAGTTCGTCAATCCGTTCGCGAGATATGGGTGTTTGAAGTTAAGGAATGGTTGAGAAACCATCAAAATTTTCGCTAGTCTGATACTCGAAACCAGTAACTGGAATGGCCTAGGGGAAAAGTACACACACCATTGTAATCGGGCGAGTTTCTACTTTCAGATGCAACAGAAATTTCTCGAGTTCGTCAATCCGTTCGCGACATATGGGAGTTTGATGTTAAGGAATGCTTGAGAAACCATCAAAATATTCGAAAGTCTAATACTCGAAACCAATAACTACAAAGGCCTAGGGGAAAAATACACATACCGTTGTAATCGGGCGAGTTTCTACTTTCACATGCAACAGGAATTTCTCGAGTTCGGCAATCCGTTCGCGAGATATGGGAGTCTGAAGTTAAGGAATGGTTGGGAAACCATCAAAATTTTCGAAAGTCTGATACTCGAAATCAATAACTGGAATGGCCTAGGGGAAAAGTACACACACCATTGTAATCGGGCGAGTTTCTACTTTCAGATGCAACAGAAATTTCTCGAGTTCGTCAATCCGTTCGCGAGATATGGGAGTTTGAAGTTAAGGAATGGTTGTGAAACCATCAAAATTTTCGCTGGTCTGATACTCGAAACCAATAACTGGAATGGCCTAGGGGAAAAGTACACACACCATTGTAATCGGGCGAGTTTCTACTCTCAGATGCAATAGAAATTTCTCGAGTTCGTCAATCCGTTCGCGAGATATGGGTGTTTGAAGTTAAGGAATGGTTGAGAAACCGTCAAAATTTTCGCTGGTCTGGTAGTCGAAACCAATAACTGGAATGGCCTAGGGGAAAAGTACACACACCATTGTAATCGGGCGAGTTTCTATTTTCAGATGCAACAGAAATTTCTCGAGCTCGTCAATCCGTTCACGAGATATGGGAGTTTGAAGTTAAGGAATGCTTGGGAAACCATCAAAATTTTCATAAGTCTGATACTCGAAACAAATAACTACAATGGCCTAGGGGCAAAATACACCTACCGTTGTAATTGGGAGAGTTTCTACTTTCAGATGCAACAGGAAGTTCTCGAGTTCGCCAATCCGTTCGCGAGATATGGGAGTTTGAAGTTAAGGAATGGTTGAGAAACCATCAAAATTTTCGCAATTCTGATGCTAGAAACGAATAACTGGAATGGCCTAGAGCAAAAGTACACACACCATTGTAATCGGTCGACTTTCTACTTTCAGATGCAACAGAAATTTCTCGAGTTCGTCAATCCGTTCGCGAGATATGTGAGTTTGAAGTTTAGGAATGCTTGAGGAACCACCAAAATTTTCGAAAGTCTGATACTCGAAAGCAATAACTACAAAGGCCTAGGGGAAAAATACACCTACCGTTGTATTCGGGCGAGTTTCTACTTTCACATGCAACAGGAATTTCTCGAGTTCGTCAATCCGTTCGCGAGATATGGGAGTTTGAAGTTAAGGAATGCTTGAGAAACCATCAAAATTTTCGAAAGTCTGATACTCGAAAGCAATAACTACAAAGGCCTAGGGGAAAAATACACCTACCGTTGGAATCGGGCGAGTTTCTACTTTCACATGCAACAGGAATTTCTCGAGTTCGTCAATCCGTTCGCGAGATATGGGTGTTTGAATTTAAGGAATGGTTGTGAAACCATCAAAATTTTCGCTGGTCTGATACTCGAAACCAATAACTGGAATGGCCTAGGGGAAAAGTACACACACCATTGTAATCGGGCGAGTTTCTACTTTCAGATGCAACAGAAATTTCTCGAGCTCGTCAATCCGTTCACGAGATATGGGAGTTTGAAGTTAAGGAATGCTTGGGAAACCATCAAAATTTTCATAAGTCTGATACTCGAAACCAATAACTACAATGGCCTAGGGGCAAAATACACATACCGTTGTAATTGGGAGAGTTTCTACTTTCAGATGCAACAGGAATTTCTCGAGTTCGTCAATCCGTTCGCGAGATATGGGAGTTTGAAGTTAAGGAATGGTTGAGAAACCATCAAAATTTTCGCAATTCTGATGCTAGAAACGAATAACTGGAATGGCCTAGGGCAAAAGTACACACACCATTGTAATCGGTCGACTTTCTACTTTCAGATGCAACAGGAATTTCTCGAGTTCGTCAACCCGTTCGCGAGATATGGGAGTTTGAAGTTAAGGAATGGTTGAGAAACCATCAAAATTTTCGAAAGTCTGATACTCGAAACCAATAACTACAAAGGCCTACGGGAAAAATACACATACCTTTGTAATCGGGCGAGTTTCCACTTTCCGGTGCAACAGGAATTTCTCGAGTTCGTCAATCCGTTCGCGAGATATGGAAGTTTGAAGTTAAGGAATGGTTGAGAAACCATCAAAATTTTCACAATTCTGATGCTAGAAACGAATAACTACAAAGGCCTAGGGGAAAAATACTCCTACCATTGTAATCGGGCGAGTTTCTACTTTCACACGCAACAGGAATTTCTCGAGTTCGTCAATCCGTTCGCGAGATATGGGTGTTTGAAGTTAAGGAATGGTTGAGAAACCATCAAAATTTTCGCTGGTCTGATACTCGAAACCAATAACTGGAATGGCCTAGGGGAAAAGTACACACACCATTGTAATCGGGCGAGTTTCTACTTTCAGATGCAACAGAAATTTCTCGAGTTCGTCAATCCGTTCGCGACATATGGGAGTTTGATGTTAAGGAATGCTTGAGAAACCATCAAAATTTTCGAAAGTCTAATACTCGAAACCTATAACTGGAATGGCCTAGGGGAAAAGTACACACACCATTGTAATCGGGCGAGTTTCTACTCTCAGATGCAATAGAAATTTCTCGAGTTCGTCAATCCGTTCGCGAGATATGGGTGTTTGAAGTTAAGGAATGGTTGAGAAACCGTCACAATTTTCGCTGGTCTGGTACTCGAAACCAATAACTGGAATGGCCTAGGGGAAAAGTACACACACCATTGTAATCGGGCGAGTTTCTACTTTCAGATGCAACAGAAATTTCTCGAGCTCGTCAATCCGTTCACGAGATATGGGAGTTTGAAGTTAAGGAATGCTTGGGAAACCATCAAAATTTTCATAAGTCTGATACTCGAAACCAATAACTACAATGGCCTAGGGGCAAAATACACATACCGTTGTAATTGGGAGAGTTTCTACTTTCAGATGCAACAGGAATTTCTCGAGTTCGTCAATCCGTTCGCGAGATATGGGAGTTTGAAGTTAAGGAATGGTTGAGAAACCATCAAAATTTTCGCAATTCTGATGCTAGAAACGAATAACTGGAATGGCCTAGAGCAAAAGTACACACACCATTGTAATCGGTCGACTTTCTACTTTCAGATGCAACAGAAATTTCTCGAGTTCGTCAATCCGTTCGCGAGATATGTGAGTTTGAAGTTTAGGAATGCTTGAGGAACCATCAAAATTTTCGAAAGTCTGATACTCGAAAGCAATAACTACAAAGGCCTAGGGGAAAAATACACCTACCGTTGTAATCGGGCGAGTTTCTACTTTCACATGCAACAGGAATTTCTCGAGTTCGTCAATCCGTTCGCGAGATATGGGAGTTTGAAGTTAAGTAATGCTTGAGAAACCATCAAAATTTTCGAAAGTCTGATACTCGAAAGCAATAACTACAAAGGCCTAGGGGAAAAATACACCTACCGTTGTAATCGGGCGAGTTTCTACTTTCACATGCAACAGGAATTTCTCGAGTTCGTCAATCCGTTCGCGAGATATGGGTGGTTGAATTTAAGGAATGGTTGTGAAACCATCAAAATTTTCGCTGGTCTGATACTCGAAACCAATAACTGGAATGGCCTAGGGGAAAAGTACACACACCATTGTAATCGGGCGAGTTTCTACTTTCAGATGCAACAGAAATTTCTCGAGCTCGTCAATCCGTTCACGAGATATGGGAGTTTGAAGTTAAGGAATGCTTGGGAAACCATCAAAATTTTCATAAGTCTGACACTCGAAACCAATAACTACAATGGCCTAGGGGCAAAATACACATACCGTTGTAATTGGGAGAGTTTCTACTTTCAGATGCAACAGGAATTTCTCGAGTTCGTCAATCCGTTCGCGAGATATGGGAGTTTGAAGTTAAGGAATGCTTGAGAATTCATCAAAATTTTCGAAAGTCTGATACTCGAAAGCAATAACTACAAAGGCCTAGGGGAAAAATACACCTACCGTTGTAATCGGGCGAGTTTCTACTTTCACATGCAACAGGAATTTCTCGAGTTCGGCAATCCGTTCGCGAGATATGGGAGTCTGAAGTTAAGGAATGGTTGGGAAACCATCAAAATTTTCGAAAGTCTGATACTCGAAATCAATAACTGGAATGGCCAAGGGGATATGTACACACACCATTGTAATCGGGCGAGTTTCTACATTCAGATGCAACAGAAATTTCTCGAGTTCGTCAATCCGTTCGCGAGATATGGGAGTTTGAAGTTAAGGAATGGTTGTGAAATCATCAAAATTTTCGCTGGTCTGATACTCGAAACCAATAACTGGAATGGCCTAGGGGAAAAGTACACACACCATTGTAATCGGGCGAGTTTCTACTCTCAGATGCAATAGAAATTTCTCGAGTTCGTCAATCCGTTCGCGAGATATGGGTGTTTGAAGTTAAGGAATGCTTGGGAAACCAACAAAATTTTCATAAGTCTGATACTCGAAACCAATAACTACAATGGCCTAGGGGCAAAATACACATACCGTTGTAATTGGGAGAGTTTCTACTTTCAGATGCAACAGGAATTTCTCGAGTTCGTCAATCCGTTCGCGAGATATGGGAGTTTGAAGTTAAGGAATGGTTGAGAAACGATCAAAATTTTCGCAATTCTGATGCTAGAAACGAATAACTGGAATGGCCTAGAGCAAAAGTACACACACCATTGTAATCGGTCGACTTTCTACTTTCAGATGCAACAGAAATTTCTCGAGTTCGTCAATCCGTTCGCGAGATATGTGAGTTTGAAGTTTAGGAATGCTTGAGGAACCATCAAAATTTTCGAAAGTCTGATACTCGAAAGCAATAACTACAAAGGCCTAGGGGAAAAATACACCTACCGTTGTAATCGGGCGAGTTTCTACTTTCAGATGCAACAGAAATTTCTCGAGTTCGTCAATCCGTTCGCGAGATATGGGAGTTTGAAGTTAAGGAATGGTTGAGAAACGATCAAAATTTTCGCAAGTCTGATACTCGAAAGCAATAACTACAAAGGCCTAGGGGAAAAATACACCTACCGTTGTAATCGGGCGAGTTTCTACTTTCACATGCAACAGGAATTTCTCGAGTTCGTCAATCCGTTCGCGAGATATGGGAGTTTGAAGTTAAGGAATGCTTGAGAAACCATCAAAATTTTCGAAAGTCTGATACTCGAAAGCAATAACTACAAAGGCCTAGGGGAAAAATACACCTACCGTTGTAATCGGGCGAGTTTCTACTTTCACATGCAACAGGAATTTCTCGAGTTCGTCAATCCGTTCGCGAGATATGGGTGTTTGAATTTAAGGAATGGTTGAGGAACCATCAAAATTTTCGCTGGTCTGATACTCGAAACCAATAACTGGAATGGCCTAGGGGAAAAGTACACACACCTTTGTAATCGGGCGAGTTTCTACTTTCAGATGCAACAGGAATATCTCGAGTTCGTCAATCCGTTCGCGAGATATGGGAGTTTGAAGTTACGGAATGGTTGAGAAACGATCAAAATTTTCTCAAGTCTGATACTCGAAACCAATAACTGGAATGGCCTAGGGGAAAAGTACACACACCATTGTAATCGGGCGAGTTGCTACTTTCACATGCAACAGGAATTTCTCGAGTTTGGCAATCCGTTCGCGAGATATGGGAGTTTGAAGTTAAGGAATGGTTGGGAAACCAGCAAAATTTTCGAAAGTCTGATACTCGAAACCAATAACTAAAAAGGCCTAGGGGAAAAATACACCTACCGTTGTAATCGGGCGAGTTTCTACTTTCACATGCAACAGGAATTTCTCGAGTTCGTCAACCCGTTCGCGAGATATGGGAGTTT
Source organism: Ptiloglossa arizonensis (assembly GCF_051014685.1). Taxonomy (NCBI): domain Eukaryota; kingdom Metazoa; phylum Arthropoda; class Insecta; order Hymenoptera; family Colletidae; genus Ptiloglossa; species Ptiloglossa arizonensis. The sequence continues at coordinate 8,179 of NW_027478714.1, forward strand.
GAAGTTAAGGAATGGTTGAGAAACCATCAAAATTTTCGAAAGTCCGATACTCGAAACCAATAACTACAAATGCCTACGGGAATAATACACCTACCGTTGTAATCGGGCGAGTTTCTACTTTCACATGCAACAGGAATTTCTCGAGTTCGTCAATCCGTTCGCGAGATATGGGAGTTTGAAGTTAAGGAATGGTTGAGAAACCATCAAAATTTTCGAAAGTCTGATACTCGAAACCAATAACTACAAATGCCTACGGGAAAAATACACATACCTTTGTAATCGGGCGAGTTTCCACTTTCCGGTGCAACAGGAATTTCTCGAGCTCGTCAATCCGTTCGCGAGATATGGGAGTTTGAAGTTAAGGAATGGTTGAGAAACCATCAAAATTTTCACAATTCTGATGCTAGGAACGAATAACTACAAAGGCCTAGGGGAAAAATACACCTACCATTGTAATCGGGCGAGTTTCTACTTTCACACGCAACAGGAATTTCTCGAGTTCGTCAATCCGTTCGCGAGATATGGGTGTTTGAAGTTAAGGAATGGTTGAGAAACCATCAAAATTTTCGCTGGTCTGATACTCGAAACCAATAACTGGAATGGCCTAGGGGAAAAGTACACACACCTTTGTAATCGGGCGAGTTTCTACTTTCAGATGCAACAGAAATTTCTCGAGTTCGTCAATCCGTTCGCGACATATGGGAGTTTGATGTTAAGGAATGCTTGAGAAACCATCAAAATTTTCGAAAGTCTAATACTCGAAACCAATAACTACAAAGGCCTAGGGGAAAAATACACATACCGTTGTAATCGGGCGAGTTTCTACTTTCACATGCAACAGGAATTTCTCGAGTTCGGCAATCCGTTCGCGAGATATGGGAGTCTGAAGTTAAGGAATGGTTGGGAAACCATCAAAATTTTCGAAAGTCTGATACTCGAAATCAATAACTGGAATGGCCTAGGGGAAAAGTACACACACCATTGTAATCGGGCGAGTTTCTACTTTCAGATGCATCAGGAATTTCTGGAGTTCGTCAACCCGTTCGCGAGATATGGGAGTTTGAAGTTAAGGAATGGTTGAGAAACCATCAAAATTTTCGCAAGTCTGATACTCGAAACCAATAACTACAATGGCCTAGGGGCAAAATACACATACCGTTGTAATTGGGAGAGTTTCTACTTTCAGATGCAACAGGAATTTCTCGAGTTCGTCAATCCGTTCGCGAGATATGGGAGTTTGAAGTTAAGGAATGGTTGAGAAACCATCAAAATTTTCGCAATTCTGATGCTAGAAACGAATAACTGGAATGGCCTAGAGCAAAAGTACACACACCATTGTAATCGGTCGACTTTCTACTTTCAGATGCAACAGAAATTTCTCGAGTTCGTCAATCCGTTCGCGAGATATGTGAGTTTGAAGTTTAGGAATGCTTGAGGAACCATCAAAATTTTCGAAAGTCTGATACTCGAAAGCAATAACTACAAAGGCCTAGGGGAAAAATACACCTACCGTTGTAATCGGGCGAGTTTCTACTTTCACATGCAACAGGAATTTCTCGAGTTCGTCAATCCGTTCGCGAGATATGGGAGTTTGAAGTTAAGTAATGCTTGAGAAACCATCAAAATTTTCGAAAGTCTGATACTCGAAAGCAATAACTACAAAGGCCTAGGGGAAAAATACACCTACCGTTGTAATCGGGCGAGTTTCTACTTTCACATGCAACAGGAATTTCTCGAGTTCGTCAATCCGTTCGCGAGATATGGGTGGTTGAATTTAAGGAATGGTTGTGAAACCATCAAAATTTTCGCTGGTCTGATACTCGAAACCAATAACTGGAATGGCCTAGGGGAAAAGTACACACACCATTGTAATCGGGCGAGTTTCTACTTTCAGATGCAACAGAAATTTCTCGAGCTCGTCAATCCGTTCACGAGATATGGGAGTTTGAAGTTAAGGAATGCTTGGGAAACCATCAAAATTTTCATAAGTCTGACACTCGAAACCAATAACTACAATGGCCTAGGGGCAAAATACACATACCGTTGTAATTGGGAGAGTTTCTACTTTCAGATGCAACAGGAATTTCTCGAGTTCGTCAATCCGTTCGCGAGATATGGGAGTTTGAAGTTAAGGAATGCTTGAGAATTCATCAAAATTTTCGAAAGTCTGATACTCGAAAGCAATAACTACAAAGGCCTAGGGGAAAAATACACCTACCGTTGTAATCGGGCGAGTTTCTACTTTCACATGCAACAGGAATTTCTCGAGTTCGGCAATCCGTTCGCGAGATATGGGAGTCTGAAGTTAAGGAATGGTTGGGAAACCATCAAAATTTTCGAAAGTCTGATACTCGAAATCAATAACTGGAATGGCCAAGGGGAAATGTACACACACCATTGTAATCGGGCGAGTTTCTACATTCAGATGCAACAGAAATTTCTCGAGTTCGTCAATCCGTTCGCGAGATATGGGAGTTTGAAGTTAAGGAATGGTTGTGAAATCATCACAATTTTCGCTGGTCTGATACTCGAAACCAATAACTGGAATGGCCTAGGGGAAAAGTACACACACCATTGTAATCGGGCGAGTTTCTACTCTCAGATGCAATAGAAATTTCTCGAGTTCGTCAATCCGTTCGCGAGATATGGGTGTTTGAAGTTAAGGAATGCTTGGGAAACCATCAAAATTTTCATAAGTCTGATACTCGAAACCAATAACTACAATGGCCTAGGGGCAAAATACACATACCGTTGTAATTGGGAGAGTTTCTACTTTCAGATGCAACAGGAATTTCTCGAGTTCGTCAATCCGTTCGCGAGATATGGGAGTTTGAAGTTAAGGAATGGTTGAGAAACGATCAAAATTTTCGCAATTCTGATGCTAGAAACGAATAACTGGAATGGCCTAGAGCAAAAGTACACACACCATTGTAATCGGTCGACTTTCTACTTTCAGATGCAACAGAAATTTCTCGAGTTCGTCAATCCGTTCGCGAGATATGTGAGTTTGAAGTTTAGGAATGCTTGAGGAACCATCAAAATTTTCGAAAGTCTGATACTCGAAAGCAATAACTACAAAGGCCTAGGGGAAAAATACACCTACCGTTGTAATCGGGCGAGTTTCTACTTTCAGATGCAACAGAAATTTCTCGAGTTCGTCAATCCGTTCGCGAGATATGGGAGTTTGAAGTTAAGGAATGGTTGAGAAACGATCAAAATTTTCGCAAGTCTGATACTCGAAAGCAATAACTACAAAGGCCTAGGGGAAAAATACACCTACCGTTGTAATCGGGCGAGTTTCTACTTTCACATGCAACAGGAATTTCTCGAGTTCGTCAATCCGTTCGCGAGATATGGGAGTTTGAAGTTAAGGAATGCTTGAGAAACCATCAAAATTTTCGAAAGTCTGATACTCGAAAGCAATAACTACAAAAGCCTAGGGGAAAAATACACCTACCGTTGTAATCGGGCGAGTTTCTACTTTCACATGCAACAGGAATTTCTCGAGTTCGTCAATCCGTTCGCGAGATATGGGTGTTTGAATTTAAGGAATGGTTGAGGAACCATCAAAATTTTCGCTGGTCTGATACTCGAAACCAATAACTGGAATGGCCTAGGGGAAAAGTACACACACCTTTGTAATCGGGCGAGTTTCTACTTTCAGATGCAACAGGAATATCTCGAGTTCGTCAATCCGTTCGCGAGATATGGGAGTTTGAAGTTACGGAATGGTTGAGAAACGATCAAAATTTTCTCAAGTCTGATACTCGAAACCAATAACTGGAATGGCCTAGGGGAAAAGTACACACACCATTGTAATCGGGCGAGTTGCTACTTTCACATGCAACAGGAATTTCTCGAGTTTGGCAATCCGTTCGCGAGATATGGGAGTTTGAAGTTAAGGAATGGTTGGGAAACCAGCAAAATTTTCGAAAGTCTGATACTCGAAACCAATAACTAAAAAGGCCTAGGGGAAAAATACACCTACCGTTGTAATCGGGCGAGTTTCTACTTTCACATGCAACAGGAATTTCTCGAGTTCGTCAACCCGTTCGCGAGATATGGGAGTTTGAAGTTAAGGAATGGTTGAGAAACCATCAAAATTTTCGAAAGTCCGATACTCGAAACCAATAACTACAAATGCCTACGGGAATAATACACCTACCGTTGTAATCGGGCGAGTTTCTACTTTCACATGCAACAGGAATTTCTCGAGTTCGTCAATCCGTTCGCGAGATATGGGAGTTTGAAGTTAAGGAATGGTTGAGAAACCATCAAAATTTTCGAAAGTCTGATACTCGAAACCAATAACTACAAATGCCTACGGGAAAAATACACATACCTTTGTAATCGGGCGAGTTTCCACTTTCCGGTGCAACAGGAATTTCTCGAGCTCGTCAATCCGTTCGCGAGATATGGGAGTTTGAAGTTAAGGAATGGTTGAGAAACCATCAAAATTTTCACAATTCTGATGCTAGGAACGAATAACTACAAAGGCCTAGGGGAAAAATACACCTACCATTGTAATCGGGCGAGTTTCTACTTTCACACGCAACAGGAATTTCTCGAGTTCGTCAATCCGTTCGCGAGATATGGGTGTTTGAAGTTAAGGAATGGTTGAGAAACCATCAAAATTTTCGCTGGTCTGATACTCGAAACCAATAACTGGAATGGCCTAGGGGAAAAGTACACACACCTTTGTAATCGGGCGAGTTTCTACTTTCAGATGCAACAGAAATTTCTCGAGTTCGTCAATCCGTTCGCGACATATGGGAGTTTGATGTTAAGGAATGCTTGAGAAACCATCAAAATTTTCGAAAGTCTAATACTCGAAACCAATAACTACAAAGGCCTAGGGGAAAAATACACATACCGTTGTAATCGGGCGAGTTTCTACTTTCACATGCAACAGGAATTTCTCGAGTTCGGCAATCCGTTCGCGAGATATGGGAGTCTGAAGTTAAGGAATGGTTGGGAAACCATCAAAATTTTCGAAAGTCTGATACTCGAAATCAATAACTGGAATGGCCTAGGGGAAAAGTACACACACCATTGTAATCGGGCGAGTTTCTACTTTCAGATGCATCAGGAATTTCTGGAGTTCGTCAACCCGTTCGCGAGATATGGGAGTTTGAAGTTAAGGAATGGTTGAGAAACCATCAAAATTTTCGCAAGTCTGATACTCGAAACCAATAACTACAATGGCCTAGGGGCAAAATACACATACCGTTGTAATTGGGAGAGTTTCTACTTTCAGATGCAACAGGAATTTCTCGAGTTCGTCAATCCGTTCGCGAGATATGGGAGTTTGAAGTTAAGGAATGGTTGAGAAACCATCAAAATTTTCGCAATTCTGATGCTAGAAACGAATAACTGGAATGGCCTAGAGCAAAAGTACACACACCATTGTAATCGGTCGACTTTCTACTTTCAGATGCAACAGAAATTTCTCGATATCGTCAATCCGTTCGCGAGATATGTGAGTTTGAAGTTTAGGAATGCTTGAGGAACCATCAAAATTTTCGAAAGTCTGATACTCGAAAGAAATAACTACAAAGGCCTAGGGGAAAAATACACCTACCGTTGTAATCGGGCGAGTTTCTACTTTCACATGCAACAGGAATTTCTCGAGTTCGTCAATCCGTTCGCGAGATATGGGAGTTTGAAGTTAAGTAATGCTTGAGAAACCATCAAAATTTTCGAAAGTCTGATACTCGAAAGCAATAACTACAAAGGCCTAGGGGAAAAATACACCTACCGTTGTAATCGGGCGAGTTTCTACTTTCACATGCAACAGGAATTTCTCGAGTTCGTCAATCCGTTCGCGAGATATGGGTGGTTGAATTTAAGGAATGGTTGTGAAACCATCAAAATTTTCGCTGGTCTGATACTCGAAACCAATAACTGGAATGGCCTAGGGGAAAAGTACACACACCATTGTAATCGGGCGAGTTTCTACTTTCAGATGCAACAGAAATTTCTCGAGCTCGTCAATCCGTTCACGAGATATGGGAGTTTGAAGTTAAGGAATGCTTGGGAAACCATCAAAATTTTCATAAGTCTGACACTCGAAACCAATAACTACAATGGCCTAGGGGCAAAATACACATACCGTTGTAATTGGGAGAGTTTCTACTTTCAGATGCAACAGGAATTTCTCGAGTTCGTCAATCCGTTCGCGAGATATGGGAGTTTGAAGTTAAGGAATGCTTGAGAATTCATCAAAATTTTCGAAAGTCTGATACTCGAAAGCAATAACTACAAAGGCCTAGGGGAAAAATACACCTACCGTTGTAATCGGGCGAGTTTCTACTTTCACATGCAACAGGAATTTCTCGAGTTCGGCAATCCGTTCGCGAGATATGGGAGTCTGAAGTTAAGGAATGGTTGGGAAACCATCAAAATTTTCGAAAGTCTGATACTCGAAATCAATAACTGGAATGGCCAAGGGGAAATGTACACACACCATTGTAATCGGGCGAGTTTCTACTTTCAGATGCAACAGAAATTTCTCGAGTTCGTCAATCCGTTCGCGAGATATGGGAGTTTGAAGTTAAGGAATGGTTGTGAAATCATCAAAATTTTCGCTGGTCTGATACTCGAAACCAATAACTGGAATGGCCTAGGGGAAAAGTACACACACCATTGTAATCGGGCGAGTTTCTACTCTCAGATGCAATAGAAATTTCTCGAGTTCGTCAATCCGTTCGCGAGATATGGGTGTTTGAAGTTAAGGAATGCTTGGGAAACCATCAAAATTTTCATAAGTCTGATACTCGAAACCAATAACTACAATGGCCTAGGGGCAAAATACACATACCGTTGTAATTGGGAGAGTTTCTACTTTCAGATGCAACAGGAATTTCTCGAGTTCGTCAATCCGTTCGCGAGACATGGGAGTTTGAAGTTAAGGAATGGTTGAGAAACGATCAAAATTTTCGCAATTCTGATGCTAGAAACGAATAACTGGAATGGCCTAGAGCAAAAGTACACACACCATTGTAATCGGTCGACTTTCTACTTTCAGATGCAACAGAAATTTCTCGAGTTCGTCAATCCGTTCGCGAGATATGTGAGTTTGAAGTTTAGGAATGCTTGAGGAACCATCAAAATTTTCGAAAGTCTGATACTCGAAAGCAATAACTACAAAGGCCTAGGGGAAAAATACACCTACCGTTGTAATCGGGCGAGTTTCTACTTTCAGATGCAACAGAAATTTCTCGAGTTCGTCAATCCGTTCGCGAGATATGGGAGTTTGAAGTTAAGGAATGGTTGAGAAACGATCAAAATTTTCGCAAGTCTGATACTCGAAAGCAATAACTACAAAGGCCTAGGGGAAAAATACACCTACCGTTGTAATCGGGCGAGTTTCTACTTTCACATGCAACAGGAATTTCTCGAGTTCGTCAATCCGTTCGCGAGATATGGGAGTTTGAAGTTAAGGAATGCTTGAGAAACCATCAAAATTTTCGAAAGTCTGATACTCGAAAGCAATAACTACAAAGGCCTAGGGGAAAAATACACCTACCGTTGTAATCGGGCGAGTTTCTACTTTCACATGCAACAGGAATTTCTCGAGTTCGTCAATCCGTTCGCGAGATATGGGTGTTTGAATTTAAGGAATGGTTGAGGAACCATCAAAATTTTCGCTGGTCTGATACTCGAAACCAATAACTGGAATGGCCTAGGGGAAAAGTACACACACCTTTGTAATCGGGCGAGTTTCTACTTTCAGATGCAACAGGAATATCTCGAGTTCGTCAATCCGTTCGCGAGATATGGGAGTTTGAAGTTACGGAATGGTTGAGAAACGATCAAAATTTTCTCAAGTCTGATACTCGAAACCAATAACTGGAATGGCCTAGGGGAAAAGTACACACACCATTGTAATCGGGCGAGTTGCTACTTTCACATGCAACAGGAATTTCTCGAGTTTGGCAATCCGTTCGCGAGATATGGGAGTTTGAAGTTAAGGAATGGTTGGGAAACCAGCAAAATTTTCGAAAGTCTGATACTCGAAACCAATAACTACAAAGGCCTAGGGGAAAAATACACCTACCGTTGTAATCGGGCGAGTTTCTACTTTCACATGCAACAGGAATTTCTCGAGTTCGTCAACCCGTTCGCGAGATATGGGAGTTTGAAGTTAAGGAATGGTTGAGAAACCATCAAAATTTTCGAAAGTCTGATACTCGAAACCAATAACTACAAATGCCTACGGGAATAATACACCTACCGTTGTAATCGGGCGAGTTTCTACTTTCACATGCAACAGGAATTTCTCGAGTTCGTCAATCCGTTCGCGAGATATGGGAGTTTGAAGTTAAGGAATGGTTGAGAAACCATCAAAATTTTCGAAAGTCTGATACTCGAAACCAATAACTACAAATGCCTACGGGAAAAATACACATACCTCTGTAATCGGGCGAGTTTCCACTTTCCGGTGCAACAGGAATTTCTCGAGCTCGTCAATCCGTTCGCGAGATATGGGAGTTTGAAGTTAAGGAATGGTTGAGAAACCATCAAAATTTTCACAATTCTGATGCTAGGAACGAATAACTACAAAGGCCTAGGGGAAAAATACACCTACCATTGTAATCGGGCGAGTTTCTACTTTCACACGCAACAGGAATTTCTCGAGTTCGTCAATCCGTTCGCGAGATATGGGTGTTTGAAGTTAAGGAATGGTTGAGAAACCATCAAAATTTTCGCTGGTCTGATACTCGAAACCAATAACTGGAATGGCCTAGGGGAAAAGTACACACACCTTTGTAATCGGGCGAGTTTCTACTTTCAGATGCAACAGAAATTTCTCGAGTTCGTCAATCCGTTCGCGACATATGGGAGTTTGATGTTAAGGAATGCTTGAGAAACCATCAAAATTTTCGAAAGTCTAATACTCGAAACCAATAACTACAAAGGCCTAGGGGAAAAATACACATACCGTTGTAATCGGGCGAGTTTCTACTTTCACATGCAACAGGAATTTCTCGAGTTCGGCAATCCGTTCGCGAGATATGGGAGTCTGAAGTTAAGGAATGGTTGGGAAACCATCAAAAGTTTCGAATGTCTGATACTCGAAATCAATAACTGGAATGGCCTAGGGGAAAAGTACACACACCATTGTAATCGGGCGAGTTTCTACTTTCAGATGCATCAGGAATTTCTGGAGTTCGTCAACCCGTTCGCGAGATATGGGAGTTTGAAGTTAAGGAATGGTTGAGAAACCATCAAAATTTTCGCAAGTCTGATACTCGAAACCAATAACTACAATGGCCTAGGGGCAAAATACACATACCGTTGTAATTGGGAGAGTTTCTACTTTCAGATGCAACAGGAATTTCTCGAGTTCGTCAATCCGTTCGCGAGATATGGGAGTTTGAAGTTAAGGAATGGTTGAGAAACCATCAAAATTTTCGCAATTCTGATGCTAGAAACGAATAACTGGAATGGCCTAGAGCAAAAGTACACACACCATTGTAATCGGTCGACTTTCTACTTTCAGATGCAACAGAAATTTCTCGATATCGTCAATCCGTTCGCGAGATATGGGAGTTTGAAGTTTAGGAATGCTTGAGGAACCATCAAAATTTTCGAAAGTCTGATACTCGAAAGAAATAACTACAAAGGCCTAGGGGAAAAATACACCTACCGTTGTAATCGGGCGAGTTTCTACTTTCACATGCAACAGGAATTTCTCGAGTTCGTCAATCCGTTCGCGAGATATGGGAGTTTGAAGTTAAGGAATGCTTGAGAATTCATCAAAATTTTCGAAAGTCTGATACTCGAAAGCAATAACTACAAAGGCCTAGGGGAAAAATACACCTACCGTTGTAATCGGGCGAGTTTCTACTTTCACATGCAACAGGAATTTCTCGAGTTCGGCAATCCGTTCGCGAGATATGGGAGTCTGAAGTTAAGGAATGGTTGGGAAACCATCAAAATTTTCGAAAGTCTGATACTCGAAATCAATAACTGGAATGGCCAAGGGGAAATGTACACACACCATTGTAATCGGGCGAGTTTCTACTTTCAGATGCAACAGAAATTTCTCGAGTTCGTCAATCCGTTCGCGAGATATGGGAGTTTGAAGTTAAGGAATGGTTGTGAAATCATCAAAATTTTCGCTGGTCTGATACTCGAAACCAATAACTGGAATGGCCTAGGGGAAAAGTACACACACCATTGTAATCGGGCGAGTTTCTACTCTCAGATGCAATAGAAATTTCTCGAGTTCGTCAATCCGTTCGCGAGATATGGGTGTTTGAAGTTAAGGAATGCTTGGGAAACCATCAAAATTTTCATAAGTCTGACACTCGAAACCAATAACTACAATGGCCTAGGGGAAAAATACACCTACCGTTGTAATCGGGCGAGTTTCTACTTTCACATGCAACAGGAATTTCTCGAGTTCGTCAATCCGTTCGCGAGATATGGGTGGTTGAATTTAAGGAATGGTTGTGAAACCATCAAAATTTTCGCTGGTCTGATACTCGAAACCAATAACTGGAATGGCCTAGGGGAAAAGTACACACACCATTGTAATCGGGCGAGTTTCTACTTTCAGATGCAACAGAAATTTCTCGAGCTCGTCAATCCGTTCACGAGATATGGGAGTTTGAAGTTAAGGAATGCTTGGGAAACCATCAAAATTTTCATAAGTCTGACACTCGAAACCAATAACTACAATGGCCTAGGGGCAAAATACACATACCGTTGTAATTGGGAGAGTTTCTACTTTCAGATGCAACAGGAATTTCTCGAGTTCGTCAATCCGTTCGCGAGATATGGGAGTTTGAAGTTAAGGAATGCTTGAGAATTCATCAAAATTTTCGAAAGTCTGATACTCGAAAGCAATAACTACAAAGGCCTAGGGGAAAAATACACCTACCGTTGTAATCGGGCGAGTTTCTACTTTCACATGCAACAGGAATTTCTCGAGTTCGGCAATCCGTTCGCGAGATATGGGAGTCTGAAGTTAAGGAATGGTTGGGAAACCATCAAAATTTTCGAAAGTCTGATACTCGAAATCAATAACTGGAATGGCCAAGGGGAAATGTACACACACCATTGTAATCGGGCGAGTTTCTACTTTCAGATGCAACAGAAATTTCTCGAGTTCGTCAATCCGTTCGCGAGATATGGGAGTTTGAAGTTAAGGAATGGTTGTGAAATCATCAAAATTTTCGCTGGTCTGATACTCGAAACCAATAACTGGAATGGCCTAGGGGAAAAGTACACACACCATTGTAATCGGGCGAGTTTCTACTCTCAGATGCAATAGAAATTTCTCGAGTTCGTCAATCCGTTCGCGAGATATGGGTGTTTGAAGTTAAGGAATGCTTGGGAAACCATCAAAATTTTCATAAGTCTGATACTCGAAACCAATAACTACAATGGCCTAGGGGCAAAATACACATACCGTTGTAATTGGGAGAGTTTCTACTTTCAGATGCAACAGGAATTTCTCGAGTTCGTCAATCCGTTCGCGAGATATGGGAGTTTGAAGTTAAGGAATGGTTGAGAAACGATCAAAATTTTCGCAATTCTGATGCTAGAAACGAATAACTGGAATGGCCTAGAGCAAAAGTACACACACCATTGTAATCGGTCGACTTTCTACTTTCAGATGCAACAGAAATTTCTCGAGTTCGTCAATCCGTTCGCGAGATATGTGAGTTTGAAGTTTAGGAATGCTTGAGGAACCATCAAAATTTTCGAAAGTCTGATACTCGACAGCAATAACTACAAAGGCCTAGGGGAAAAATACACCTACCGTTGTAATCGGGCGAGTTTCTACTTTCAGATGCAACAGAAATTTCTCGAGTTCGTCAATCCGTTCGCGAGATATGGGAGTTTGAAGTTAAGGAATGGTTGAGAAACGATCAAAATTTTCGCAAGTCTGATACTCGAAAGCAATAACTACAAAGGCCTAGGGGAAAAATACACCTACCGTTGTAATCGGGCGAGTTTCTACTTTCACATGCAACAAGAATTTCTCGAGTTCGTCAATCCGTTCGCGAGATATGGGAGTTTGAAGTTAAGGAATGCTTGAGAAACCATCAAAATTTTCGAAAGTCTGATACTCGAAAGCAATAACTACAAAGGCCTAGGGGAAAAATACACCTACCGTTGTAATCGGGCGAGTTTCTACTTTCACATGCAACAGGAATTTCTCGAGTTCGTCAATCCGTTCGCGAGATATGGGTGTTTGAATTTAAGGAATGGTTGAGGAACCATCAAAATTTTCGCTGGTCTGATACTCGAAACCAATAACTGGAATGGCCTAGGGGAAAAGTACACACACCTTTGTAATCGGGCGAGTTTCTACTTTCAGATGCAACAGGAATATCTCGAGTTCGTCAATCCGTTCGCGAGATATGGGAGTTTGAAGTTACGGAATGGTTGAGAAACGATCAAAATTTTCTCAAGTCTGATACTCGAAACCAATAACTGGAATGGCCAAGGGGAAAAGTACACACACCATTGTAATCGGGCGAGTTGCTACTTTCACATGCAACAGGAATTTCTCGAGTTTGGCAATCCGTTCGCGAGATATGGGAGTTTGAAGTTAAGGAATGGTTGGGAAACCAGCAAAATTTTCGAAAGTCTGATACTCGAAACCAATAACTACAAAGGCCTAGGGGAAAAATACACCTACCGTTGTAATCGGGCGAGTTTCTACTTTCACATGCAACAGGAATTTCTCGAGTTCGTCAACCCGTTCGCGAGATATGGGAGTTTGAAGTTAAGGAATGGTTGAGAAACCATCAAAATTTTCGAAAGTCTGATACTCGAAACCAATAACTACAAATGCCTACGGGAATAATACACCTACCGTTGTAATCGGGCGAGTTTCTACTTTCACATGCAACAGGAATTTCTCGAGTTCGTCAATCCGTTCGCGAGATATGGGAGTTTGAAGTTAAGGAATGGTTGAGAAACCATCAAAATTTTCGAAAGTCTGATACTCGAAACCAATCACTACAAATGCCTACGGGAAAAATACACATACCTTTGTAATCGGGCGAGTTTCCACTTTCCGGTGCAACAGGAATTTCTCGAGCTCGTCAATCCGTTCGCGAGATATGGGAGTTTGAAGTTAAGGAATGGTTGAGAAACCATCAAAATTTTCACAATTCTGATGCTAGGAACGAATAACTACAAAGGCCTAGGGGAAAAATACACCTACCATTGTAATCGGGCGAGTTTCTACTTTCACACGCAACAGGAATTTCTCGAGTTCGTCAATCCGTTCGCGAGATATGGGTGTTTGAAGTTAAGGAATGGTTGAGAAACCATCAAAATTTTCGCTGGTCTGATACTCGAAACCAATAACTGGAATGGCCTAGGGGAAAAGTACACACACCTTTGTAATCGGGCGAGTTTCTACTTTCAGATGCAACAGAAATTTCTCGAGTTCGTCAATCCGTTCGCGACATATGGGAGTTTGATGTTAAGGAATGCTTGAGAAACCATCAAAATTTTCGAAAGTCTAATACTCGAAACCAATAACTACAAAGGCCTAGGGGAAAAATACACATACCGTTGTAATCGGGCGAGTTTCTACTTTCACATGCAACAGGAATTTCTCGAGTTCGGCAATCCGTTCGCGAGATATGGGAGTCTGAAGTTAAGGAATGGTTGGGAAACCATCAAAATTTTCGAAAGTCTGATACTCGAAATCAATAACTGGAATGGCCTAGGGGAAAAGTACACACACCATTGTAATCGGGCGAGTTTCTACTTTCAGATGCATCAGGAATTTCTGGAGTTCGTCAACCCGTTCGCGAGATATGGGAGTTTGAAGTTAAGGAATGGTTGAGAAACCATCAAAATTTTCGCAAGTCTGATACTCGAAACCAATAACTACAATGGCCTAGGGGCAAAATACACATACCGTTGTAATTGGGAGAGTTTCTACTTTCAGATGCAACAGGAATTTCTCGAGTTCGTCAATCCGTTCGCGAGATATGGGAGTTTGAAGTTAAGGAATGGTTGAGAAACCATCAAAATTTTCGCAATTCTGATGCTAGAAACGAATAACTGGAATGGCCTAGAGCAAAAGTACACACACCATTGTAATCGGTCGACTTTCTACTTTCAGATGCAACAGAAATTTCTCGATATCGTCAATCCGTTCGCGAGATATGTGAGTTTGAAGTTTAGGAATGCTTGAGGAACCATCAAAATTTTCGAAAGTCTGATACTCGAAAGAAATAACTACAAAGGCCTAGGGGAAAAATACACCTACCGTTGTAATCGGGCGAGTTTCTACTTTCACATGCAACAGGAATTTCTCGAGTTCGTCAATCCGTTCGCGAGATATGGGAGTTTGAAGTTAAGGAATGCTTGAGAAACCATCAAAATTTTTGAAAGTCTGATACTCGAAAGCAATAACTACAAAGGCCTAGGGGAAAAATACACCTACCGTTGTAATCGGGCGAGTTTCTACTTTCACATGCAACAGGAATTTCTCGAGTTCATCAATCCGTTCGCGAGATATGGGTGTTTGAATTTAAGGAATGGTTGAGGAACCATCAAAATTTTCGCTGGTCTGATACTCGAAACCAATAACTGGAATGGCCTAGGGGAAAAGTACACACACCTTTGTAATCGGGCGAGTTTCTACTTTCAGATGCAACAGGAATATCTCGAGTTCGTCAATCCGTTCGCGAGATATGGAAGTGTGAATTTACGGAATGGTTGAGAAACCATCAAAATTTTCGCTAGTCTGATAATCGAAACCAATGGCTGGAATGGTCTAGGGGAAAAGTACACACACCGTTGTAATTGGGAGAGTTTCTACTTTCAGATGCAACAGGAATTTCTTGAGTTCGTCAATCCGTTCGCGCGATATGGGAGTTTGAAGTTAAGGAATGCTTGAGAAACCATCAAAATTTTCGAAAGTCTAATACTCGAAACCAATAACTACGAAGGCTTAGGGGAAAAATACACATACCGTTGTAATCGGGCGAGTTTCTACTTTCACATGCAACAGCAATTTCTCGAGTTCGGCAATCCGTTCGCGAGATATGGGAGTTTGAAGTTAAGGAATGGTTGAGGAACCATCAAAATTTTCTAAAGTCTAATACTCGAAACCAATAACTACAAAGACCTAGGGGAAAAATACACATACCGTTGTAATGGGGCGAGTTTCTACTTTCAGATGCAATAGGAATTTCTCGAGTTCGTCAATCCGTTCGGGAGATGTGGAAGTTTGAAGTTAAGGAATGGTTGAGAAACGATCAAAATTTTCGCAAGTCTGACACTCGAAACCAATAACTACAAAGGCCTACGGGAAAAATACACATACCTTTGTAATCGGGCGAGTTTCCACTTTCAGATGCAACAGCAATTTCTCGAGTTCGTCAATCCGTTCGCGAGATATGGGAGTTTGAAGTTAAGGAATGGTTGAGAAACCATCAAAATTTTCGAAAGTCTGATACTCGAAACCAATAACTACAAAGGCCTACGGGAAAAATACACATACCCTTGTAATCGGGCGAGTTTCCACTTTCAGATGCAACAGGAATTTCTCGAGTTCGTCAATCTGTTCGCGAGATATGGGAGTTTGAAGTTAAGGAATGGTTCAGAAACCATCAAAATTTTCGCAATTCTGATGCTAGAAACGAATAACTGGAATGGCCTAGGGCAAAAGTACACACACCATTGTAATCGGTCGACTTTCTACTTTCAGATGCAACAGGAATTTCTCGAGTTCGTCAACCCGTTCGCGAGATATGGGAGTTTGAAGTTACGGAATGGTTGAGAAACGATCAAAATTTTCTCAAGTCTGATACTCGAAACCAATAACTGGAATGGCCTAGGGGAAAAGTACACACACCATTGTAATCGGGCGAGTTGCTACATTCACATGCAACAGGAATTTCTCGAGTTTGGCAATCCGTTCGCGAGATATGGGAGTTTGAAGTTAAGGAATGGTTGGGAAACCAGCAAAATTTTCGAAAGTCTGATACTCGAAACCAATAACTACAAAGGCCTAGGGGAAAAATACACCTACCGTTGTAATCGGGCGAGTTTCTACTTTCACATGCAACAGGAATTTCTCGAGTTCGTCAACCCGTTCGCGAGATATGGGAGTTTGAAATTAAGGAATGGTTGAGAAACCATCAAAATTTTCGAAAGTCTGATACTCGAAACCAATAACTACAAAGGCCTACGGGAAAAATACACATACCTTTGTAATCGGGCGTGTTTCCACTTTCCGATGCAACAGGAATTTCTCGAGTTCGTCAATCCGTTCGCGAGATATGGGAGTTTGAAGTTAAGGAATGGTTGACAAACCATCAAAATTTTCACAATTCTGATGCTAGAAACGAATAACTGGCATGGCCTAGGGCAAAAGTACACACACCATTGTAATCGGTCGAAATTCTACTTTCAGATGCAACAGGAATTTCTTGAGTTCGTCAACCCGTTCGCGAGATATGGGAGTTTGAAGTTACGGAATGGTTGAGAAACGATCAAAATTTTCTCAAGTCTGATACTCGAAACCAATAACTACAATGGCCCAGGGGAAAAACACACATACCATTGTAATCGGGCTAGTTTCTACTTTCAGATGCAACAGAAATTTCTCGAGTTCGTCAATCCGTTCGCGAGATATGGGAGTTTGAAGTTAAGGAATGGTTGAGAAACCATCAAAATTTTCGCAATTCTGATGCTAGAAACGAATAACTGGAATGGCCTAGGGCAAAAGTACACACACCATAGTAATCGGTCGACTTTCTACTTTCAGATGCAACAGGAATTTCTCGAGTTCGTCAACCCGTTCGCGAGATATGGGAGTTTGAAGTTACGGAATGGTTGAGAAACCATCAAAATTTTCGAAAGTCTAATACTCGAAACCAATAACTACAAAGGCCTAGGGGAAAAGTACACACACCATTGTAATCGGGCTAGTTTCTACTTTCAGATGCAACAGGAATTTCTCGAGTTCGGCAATCCGTTCGCGAGATATGGGAGTTTGAACTTAAGGAATGGTTGGGAAACCATCAAAGTTTTCGAAAGTCTGATACTCGAAAACAATAACTACAAAGGCCTAGGGGAAAAGTACACACACTATTGTAATCGGGCTAGTTTCTACTTTCAGATGCAACAGAAATTTTTCGAGTTCGTCAATCCGTTCGCGAGATATGGGTGTTTGAAGTTAAGGAAAGGTTGAGAAACCATCAAAATTTTCGCATGTCTGATACTCGAAACCAATAACTACAATGGCCTAGGGGCAAAATACACATACCGTTGTAATTGGGAGAGTTTCTACTTTCAGATGCAACAGAAATTTTTCGGTTTCGTCAATCCGTTCGCGAAATGTCGGAGTTGGGAATTAAGAGATGGTTGAGAAACCATCAAATCTTTCGCAAGTCTGATATTCGATAACAATAACTGGAGTGGCCTAGGGGGAAAGTACACACACCATTGTAATCGGGCGAGTTTCTACTTTCACATGCAACAGGAATTTCTCGAGTTCGGCAATCCGTTCGCGAGATATGGGAGTTTGAAGTTAAGGAATGGTTGGGAAACCATCAAAGTTTTCGAAAGTCTGATACTCGAAACCAATAACTACAAAGTCCTAGGGGAAAAATACACCTACCGTTGTAATCGGGCGAGTTTCTACTTTCACATGCAACAGGAATTTCTCGAGTTCGTCAATCCGTTCGCGAGATATGGGTGTTTGAAGTTAAGGAACGGTTGAGAAACCATCAAAATTTTCGCTGGTCTGATACTCGAAACCAATAACTGGAATGGCCTAGGGGAAAAGTACACACACCATTGTAATCGGGCGAGTTTCTACTTTCGGATGCAACAGGAATTTCTCTAGTTCGTCAACCCGTTCGAGAGATATGGGAGTTTGAAGTTAAGGAATGGTTGAGAAACCATCAAAATTTTCGAAAGTCTAATACTCGAAACCAATAACTACAAAGGCCTAGGGGAAAAATACACATACCTTTGTAATCGGGCGAGTTTCTACTTTCACATGCAACAGGAATTTCTCGAGTTCGACAATCCGTTCGCGAGATATGGGTGTTTGAAGTTAAGGAATGGTTGAGAATCCATCAAAATTTTCGCTGTTCTGATACTCGAAACCAATAACTGGAATGGCCTAGGGGAAAAGTACACATACCGTTGTAATTGGGAGAGTTTCTACTTTCAGATGCAACAGAAATTATTCGGATTCGTCAATCCGTTCGCGAAATGTCGGAGTTGGGAGTTAAGAGATGGTTGAGAAACCATCAAAACTTTCGCAAGTCTGATATTCGATAACAACAACTGGAGTGGCCTAGGGGGAAATTACACACACCATTGTAATCGGGCGAGTTTCTACTTTCAGATACAACAGGAATTTCTCGAGTTCGTCAATTCGTTCGCGAGATATGGGAGTTTGAAGTTAAAGAATGGTTGAGGAACCATCAAAATTTTCTAAAGTCTAATACTCGAAACCAATAACTACAAAGGCCTAGGGGAAAAATACACATACTGTTGTAATCGGGCGAGTTTCTACTTTCAGATGCAACAGGAATTTCTCGAGTTCGTCAATCCGTTCGCGAGATATGGGAGTTTGAAGTTAAGGAATGCTTGAGAAACCATCAAAATTTTCGAAAGTCTGATACTCGAAACCAATAACTACAAAGGCCTAGGGGAAAAATACACATACCGTTGTAGTCGGGCGAGTTTCTACTTTCACATGCAACAGGAATTTCTCGAGTTCGTCAATCCGTTCGCGAGATATGGGTGTTTGAAGTTAAGGAATGGTTGAGAAACCATCAAAATTTTCGCTGGTCTGATACTCGAAACCAATAACTGGAATGGCCTAGGGGAAAAGTACACACACCATTGTAATCGGGCGAGTTTCTACTTTCGGATGCAACAGGAATTTCTCGAGTTCGTCAACCCGTTCGAGAGATATGGGAGTTTGAAGTTAAGGAATGGTTGAGAAACGACCAAAATTTTCTCAAGTCTGATACTCGAAACCAATAACTGGAATGGCCTAGGGGAAAAGTACACACACCATTGTAATCGGGCGAGTTGCTACATTCACATGCAACAGGAATTTCTCGAGTTTGGCAATCCGTTCGCGAGATATGGGTGTTTGAAGTTAAGGAATGGTTGAGAATCCATCAAAATTTTCGCTGTTCTGATACTCGAAACCAATAACTGGAATGGCCTAGGGGAAAAGTACACATACCGTTGTAATTGGGAGAGTTTCTACTTTCAGATGCAACAGAAATTATTCGGATTCGTCAATCCGTTCGCGAAATGTCGGAGTTGGGAGTTAAGAGATGGTTGAGAAACCATCAAAACTTTCGCAAGTCTGATATTCGATAACAATAACTGGAGTGGCCTAGGGGGAAAGTACACACACCATTGTAATCGGGCGAGTTTCTACTTTCAGATACAACAGGAACTTCTCGAGTTCGTCAATTCGTTCGCGAGATATGGGAGTTTGAAGTTAAGGAATGGTTGAGGAACCATCAAAATTTTCTAAAGTCTAATACTCGAAACCAATAACTACAAAGGCCTAGGGGAAAAATACACCTACCGTTGTAATCGGGCGAGTTTCTACTTTCACATGCAACAGGAATTTCTCGAGTTCGTCAATCCGTTCGCGAGATATGGGTGTTTGAAGTTAAGGAATGGTTGAGAAACCATCAAAATTTTCGCTGGTCTGATACTCGAAACCAATAACTGGAAGGGCCTAGGGGAAAAGTACACACACCATTGTAATCGGGCGAGTTTCTACTTTCGGATGCAACAGGAATTTCTCGAGTTCGTCAACCCGTTCGAGAGATATGGGAGTTTGAAGTTAAGGAATGGTTGAGAAACCATCAAAATTTTCGAAAGTCTAATACTCGAAACCAATAACTACAGAGGCCTACGGGAAAAATACACATACCTTTGTAATCGGGCGAGTTTCTACTTTCAGATGCAACAGGAATTTCTCGAGTTCGTCAACCCGTTCGCGAGATATGGGAGTTAGAAGTTACGGAATGGTTGAGAAACCATCAAAATTTTTGCAAGT
Organism: Ptiloglossa arizonensis; assembly: GCF_051014685.1. Lineage (NCBI taxonomy): Eukaryota > Metazoa > Arthropoda > Insecta > Hymenoptera > Colletidae > Ptiloglossa > Ptiloglossa arizonensis. Next base: position 28,223 of record NW_027478714.1, read on the forward strand.
CTGATACCCGAAACCAATAACTACAATGGCCCAGGGGAAAAACACACATACCGTTGTAATCGGGCGAGTTTCTACTTTCAGATGCAACAGGAATTTCTCGAGTTCGTCAACCCGTTCGCGAGATATGGGAGTTTGAAGTTACGGAACGGTTGAGAAACCATCAAAATTTTCGCAAGTCTGATACCCGAAACCAATAACTACAATGGCCCAGGGGAAAAACACACATACCGTTGTAATTGGGAGAGTTTCTACTTTCAGATGCAACAGGAATTTCTCGAGTTCGTCAATCCGTTCGCGAGATATGGGAGTTTGAAGTTAAGGAATGGTTGAGAAACCATCAAAATTTTCGCAAGTCTGATACCCGAAACCAATAACTACAATGGCCCAGGGGAAAAACACACATACCGTTGTAGTTGGGAGAGTTTCTACTTTCAGATGCAACAGGAATTTCTCGAGTTCGTCAATCCGTTCGCGAGATATGGGAGTTTGAAGTTAAGGAATGCTTGAAAAACCAGCAAAATTTTCGAAAGTCTAATACTCGAAACCAATAACTACAAAGGCCTAGGGGAAAAATACAGATACCGTTGTAATCGGGCGAGTTTCTACTTTCACATGCAACAGGAATTTCTCGAGTTCGGCAATCCGTTCGCGAGATATGGGAGTTTGAAGTTGAGGAATGGTTGAGGAACCATCAAAATTTTCTAAAGTCTAATACTCGAAACCAATAACTACAAAGGCCTAGGGGAAAAATACACATGCCGTTGTAATCGGGCGAGTTTCTACTTTCAGATGCAACAGGAATTTCTCGAGTTCGTCAATCCGTTCGCGAGATGTGGGAGTTTGAAGTTAAGGAATGGTTGAGAAACGATCAAAATTTTCGCAAGTCTGATACTCGAAACCAATAACTACAAAGGCCTACGGGAAAAATACACATACCTTTGTAATCGGGCGAGTTTCTACTTTCAGATGCAACAGGAATTTCTCGAGTTCGTCAACCCGTTCGCGAGATATGGGAGTTTGAAGTTACGGAATGGTTGAGAAACCATCAAAATTTTCGCAAGTCTGATACCCGAAACCAATAACTACAATGGCCCAGGGGAAAAACACACATACCGTTGTAATTGGGAGAGTTTCTACTTTCAGATGCAACAGGAATTTCTCGAGTTCGTCAATCCGTTCGCGAGATATGGGAGTTTGAAGTTAAGGAATGCTTGAAAAACCATCAAAATTTTCGAAAGTCTAATACTCGAAACCAATAACTACAAAGGCCTAGGGGAAAAATACAGATACCGTTGTAATCGGGCGAGTTTCTACTTTCACATGCAACAGGAATTTCTGGAGTTCGGCAATCCGTTCGCGAGATATGGGAGTTTGAAGTTAAGGAATGGTTGAGGAACCATCAAAATTTTCTAAAGTCTAATACTCGAAACTAATAACTACAAAGGCCTAGGGGAAAAATACACATGCCGTTGTAATCGGGCGAGTTTCTACTTTCAGATGCAACAGGAATTTCTCGAGTTCGTCAATCCGTTCGCGAGATGTGGGAGTTTGAAGTTAAGGAATGGTTGAGAAACGATCAAAATTTTCGCAAGTCTGATACTCGAAACCAATAACTACAAAGGCCTACGGGAAAAATACACATACCTTTGTAATCGGGCGAGTTTCCACTTTCAGATGCAACAGAAATTTCTCGAGTTCGTCAACCCGTTCGCGAGATATGGGAGTTTGAAGTTACGGAATGGTTGAGAAACCATCAAAATTTTCGCAAGGCTGATACCCGAAACCAATAACTACAATGGCCCAGGGGAAAAACACACATACCGTTGTAATCGGGCGAGTTTCTACTTTCAGATGCAACAGGAATTTCTCGAGTTCGTCAACCCGTTCGCGAGATATGGGAGTTTGAAGTTACGGAATGGTTGAGAAACCATAAAAATTTTCGCAAGTCTGATACCCGAAACCAATAACTACAATGGCCCAGGGGGAAAACACACATACCGTTGTAATTGGGAGAGTTTCTACTTTCAGATGCAACAGGAATTTCTCGAGTTCGTCAATCCGTTCGCGAGATATGGGAGTTTGAAGTTAAGGAATGCTTGAAAAACCATCAAAATTTTCGAAAGTCTAATACTCGAAACCAATAACTACAAAGGCCTAGGGGAAAAATACAGATACCGTTGTAATCGGGCGAGTTTCTACTTTCACATGCAACAGGAATTTCTCGAGTTCGGCAATCCGTTCGCGAGATATGGGAGTTTGAAGTTAAGGAATGGTTGAGGAACCATCAAAATTTTCTAAAGTCTAATACTCGAAACCAATAACTACAAAGGCCTAGGGGAAAAATACACATGCCGTTGTAATCGGGCGAGTTTCTACTTTCAGATGCAACAGGAATTTCTCGAGTTCGTCAATCCGTTCGCGAGATGTGGGAGTTTGAAGTTAAGGAATGGTTGAGAAACGATCAAAATTTTCGCAAGTCTGATACTCGAAACCAATAACTACAAAGGCCTACGGGAAAAATACACATACCTTTGTAATCGGGCGAGTTTCCACTTTCAGATGCAACAGAAATTTCTCGAGTTCGTCAATCCGTTCGCGAGATATGGGAGTTTGAAGTTAAGGAATGGTTGAGAAACCATCAAAATTTTCGCAAGTCTGATACCCGAAACCAATAACTACAATGGCCCAGGGGAAAAACACACATACCGTTGTAATTGGGAGAGTTTCTACTTTCAGATGCAACAGGAATTTCTCGAGTTCGTCAATCCGTTCGCGAGATATGGGAGTTTGAAGTTAAGGAATGCTTGAAAAACCAGCAAAATTTTCGAAAGTCTAATACTCGAAACCAATAACTACAAAGGCCTAGGGGAAAAATACAGATACCGTTGTAATCGGGCGAGTTTCTACTTTCACATGCAACAGGAATTTCTCGAGTTCGGCAATCCGTTCGCGAGATATGGGAGTTTGAAGTTGAGGAATGGTTGAGGAACCATCAAAATTTTCTAAAGTCTAATACTCGAAACCAATAACTACAAAGGCCTAGGGGAAAAATACACATGCCGTTGTAATCGGGCGAGTTTCTACTTTCAGATGCAACAGGAATTTCTCGAGTTCGTCAATCCGTTCGCGAGATGTGGGAGTTTGAAGTTAAGGAATGGTTGAGAAACGATCAAAATTTTCGCAAGTCTGATACTCGAAACCAATAACTACAAAGGCCTACGGGAAAAATACACATACCTTTGTAATCGGGCGAGTTTCTACTTTCAGATGCAACAGGAATTTCTCGAGTTCGTCAACCCGTTCGCGAGATATGGGAGTTTGAAGTTACGGAATGGTTGAGAAACCATCAAAATTTTCGCAAGTCTGATACCCGAAACCAATAACTACAATGGCCCAGGGGAAAAACACACATACCGTTGTAATTGGGAGAGTTTCTACTTTCAGATGCAACAGGAATTTCTCGAGTTCGTCAATCCGTTCGCGAGATATGGGAGTTTGAAGTTAAGGAATGCTTGAAAAACCATCAAAATTTTCGAAAGTCTAATACTCGAAACCAATAACTACAAAGGCCTAGGGGAAAAATACAGATACCGTTGTAATCGGGCGAGTTTCTACTTTCACATGCAACAGGAATTTCTGGAGTTCGGCAATCCGTTCGCGAGATATGGGAGTTTGAAGTTAAGGAATGGTTGAGGAACCATCAAAATTTTCTAAAGTCTAATACTCGAAACTAATAACTACAAAGGCCTAGGGGAAAAATACACATGCCGTTGTAATCGGGCGAGTTTCTACTTTCAGATGCAACAGGAATTTCTCGAGTTCGTCAATCCGTTCGCGAGATGTGGGAGTTTGAAGTTAAGGAATGGTTGAGAAACGATCAAAATTTTCGCAAGTCTGATACTCGAAACCAATAACTACAAAGGCCTACGGGAAAAATACACATACCTTTGTAATCGGGCGAGTTTCCACTTTCAGATGCAACAGAAATTTCTCGAGTTCGTCAACCCGTTCGCGAGATATGGGAGTTTGAAGTTACGGAATGGTTGAGAAACCATCAAAATTTTCGCAAGTCTGATACCCGAAACCAATAACTACAATGGCCCAGGGGAAAAACACACATACCGTTGTAATCGGGCGAGTTTCTACTTTCAGATGCAACAGGAATTTCTCGAGTTCGTCAACCCGTTCGCGAGATATGGGAGTTTGAAGTTACGGAATGGTTGAGAAACCATAAAAATTTTCGCAAGTCTGATACCCGAAACCAATAACTACAATGGCCCAGGGGGAAAACACACATACCGTTGTAATTGGGAGAGTTTCTACTTTCAGATGCAACAGGAATTTCTCGAGTTCGTCAATCCGTTCGCGAGATATGGGAGTTTGAAGTTAAGGAATGCTTGAAAAACCATCAAAATTTTCGAAAGTCTAATACTCGAAACCAATAACTACAAAGGCCTAGGGGAAAAATACACATGCCGTTGTAATCGGTCGAGTTTCTACTTTCAGATGCAACAGGAATTTCTCGAGTTCGTCAACCCGTTCGCGAGATATGGGAGTTTGAAGTTACGGAATGGTTGAGAAACCATCAAAATTTTCGCAAGTCTGATACCCGAAACCAATAACTACAATGGCCCAGGGGGAAAACACACATACCGTTGTAATTGGGAGAGTTTCTACTTTCAGATGCAACAGGAATTTCTCGAGTTCGTCAATCCGTTCGCGAGATATGGGAGTTTGAAGTTGAGGAATGCTTGAAAAACCATCAAAATTTTCGAAAGTCTAATACTCGAAACCAATAACTACAAAGGCCTAGGGGAAAAATACAGATACCGTTGTAATCGGGCGAGTTTCTACTTTCACATGCAACAGGAATTTCTCGAGTTCGGCAATCCGTTCGCGAGATATGGGAGTTTGAAGTTAAGGAATGGTTCAGGAACCATCAATATTTTCTAAAGTCTAATACTCGAAACCAATAACTACAAAGGCCTAGGGGAAAAATACACATGCCGTTGTAATCGGGCGAGTTTCTACTTTCAGATGCAACAGGAATTTCTCGAGTTCGTCAATCCGTTCGCGAGATGTGGGAGTTTGAAGTTAAGGAATGGTTGAGAAACGATCAAAATTTTCGCAAGTGTGATACTCGAAACCAATAACTACAAAGGCCTACGGGAAAAATACACATACCTTTGTAATCGGGCGAGTTTCTACTTTCAGGTGCAACAGGAATTTCTCGAGTTCGTCAACCCGTTCGCGAGATATGGGAGTTTGAAGTTAAGGAATGCTTGAAAAACCATCAAAATTTTCGAAAGTCTAATACTCGAAACCAATAACTACAAAGGCCTAGGGGAAAAATACAGATACCGTTGTAATCGGGCGAGTTTCTACTTTCACATGCAACAGGAATTTCTGGAGTTCGGCAATCCGTTCGCGAGATATGGGAGTTTGAAGTTAAGGAATGGTTGAAAACCATCAAAATTTTCGAAAGTCTAATACTCGAAACCAATAACTACAAAGGCCTAGGGGAAAAATACAGATACCGTTGTAATCGGGCGAGTTTCTACTTTCAGATGCAACAGGAATTTCTGGAGTTCGGCAATCCGTTCGCGAGATATGGGAGTTTGAAGTTAAGGAATGCTTGAAAAACCATCAAAATTTTCGAAAGTCTAATACTCGAAACCAATAACTACAAAGGCCTAGGGGAAAAATACAGATACCGTTGTAATCGGGCGAGTTTCTACTTTCACATGCAACAGGAATTTCTGGAGTTCGGCAATCCGTTCGCGAGATATGGGAGTTTGAAGTTAAGGAATGGTTGAGGAACCATCAAAATTTTCTAAAGTCTAATACACGAAACTAATAACTACAAAGGCCTAGGGGAAAAATACACATGCCGTTGTAATCGGGCGAGTTTCTACTTTCAGATGCAACAGGAATTTCCCGAGTTCGTCAATCCGTTCGCGAGATGTGGGAGTTTGAAGTTAAGGAATGGTTGAGAAACGATCAAAATTTTCGCAAGTCTGATACTCGAAACCAATAACTACAAAGGCCTACGGGAAAAATACACATACCTTTGTAATCGGGCGAGTTTCCACTTTCAGATGCAACAGAAATTTCTCGAGTTCGTCAACCCGTTCGCGAGATATGGGAGTTTCAAGTTACGGAATGGTTGAGAAACCATCAAAATTTTCGCAAGTCTGATACCCGAAACCAATAACTACAATGACACAGGGGAAAAACACATATACCGTTGTAAACGGGCGAGTTTCTACTTTCAGATGCAACAGGAATTTCTCGAGTTCGTCAACCCGTTCGCGAGATATGGGAGTTTGAAGTTACGGAATGGTTGAGAAACCATCAAAATTTTCGCAAGTCTGATACCCGAAACCAATAACTACAATGGCCCAGGGGGAAAACACACATACCGTTGTAATTGGGAGAGTTTCTACTTTCAGATGCAACAGGAATTTCTCGAGTTCGTCAATCCGTTCGCGAGATATGGGAGTTTGAAGTTAAGGAATGCTTGAAAAACCATCAAAATTTTCGAAAGTCTAATACTCGAAACCAATAACTACAAAGGCCTAGGGGAAAAATACAGATACCGTTGTAATCGGGCGAGTTTCTACTTTCACATGCAACAGGAATTTCTCGAGTTCGGCAATCCGTTCGCGAGATATGGGAGTTTGAAGTTAAGGAATGGTTGAGGAACCATCAAAATTTTCTAAAGTCTAATACTCGAAACCAATAACTACAAAGGCCTAGGGGAAAAATACAGATACCGTTGTAATCGGGCGAGTTTCTACTTTCAGATGCAACAGGAATTTCTGGAGTTCGGCAATCCGTTCGCGAGATATGGGAGTTTGAAGTTAAGGAATGCTTGAAAAACCATCAAAATTTTCGAAAGTCTAATACTCGAAACCAATAACTACAAAGGCCTAGGGGAAAAATACAGATACCGTTGTAATCGGGCGAGTTTCTACTTTCACATGCAACAGGAATTTCTGGAGTTCGGCAATCCGTTCGCGAGATATGGGAGTTTGAAGTTAAGGAATGGTTGAGGAACCATCAAAATTTTCTAAAGTCTAATACTCGAAACTAATAACTACAAAGGCCTAGGGGAAAAATACACATGCCGTTGTAATCGGTCGAGTTTCTACTTTCAGATGCAACAGGAATTTCTCGAGTTCGTCAATCCGTTCGCGAGATGTGGGAGTTTGAAGTTAAGGAATGGTTGAGAAACGATCAAAATTTTCGCAAGTCTGATACTCGAAACCAATAACTACAAAGGCCTACGGGAAAAATACACATACCTTTGTAATCGGGCGAGTTTCCACTTTCAGATGCAACAGAAATTTCTCGAGTTCGTCAACCCGTTCGCGAGATATGGGAGTTTCAAGTTACGGAATGGTTGAGAAACCATCAAAATTTTCGCAAGTCTGATACCCGAAACCAATAACTACAATGGCCCAGGGGAAAAACACACATACCGTTGTAATCGGGCGACTTTCTACTTTCAGATGCAACAGAAATTTCTCGAGTTCGTCAATCCGTTCGCGAGATATGTGAGTTTGAAGTTTAGGAATGCTTGAAGAACCATCAAAATTTTCGAAAGTCTGATTCTCGAAACCAATAACTATAAAGGCCTAGGGGAAAAATACACATACCGTTGTAATCGGGCGAGTTTCTACTTTCACATGCAACAGGAATTTCTCGAGTTCGTCAAGCCGTTCGCGAGATATGTGAGTTTGAAGTTTAGGAATGCTTGAAGAACCATCAAAATTTTCGAAAGTCTGATTCTCGAAACCAATAACTACAAAGGCCAAGGGGAAAAATACACATACCTTTGTAATCGGGCGAGTTTCTACTTTCACATGCAACAGGAATTTCTCGAGTTCATCAAGCCGTTCGCGAGATATGGGAGTTTGAATTTAAGGAATGCTTGAGAAACCATCAAAATTTTCGAAAGTCTGATACTCGAAACCAATAACTACAAAGTCCTAGGGGAAAAGTACACACACCATTGTAATCGGGCGAGTTTCTACTTTCAGATGCAACAGAAATTTCTCGAGTTCGTCAATCCGTTCGCGAGATATGGGAGTGTGAAGTTAAGGAATGCTTGAAGAACCATCAAAATTTTCGAAAGTCTGATTCTTGAAACCAATAACTACAAAGGCCAAGGGGAAAAATACACATACCGTTGTAATCGGGCGAGTTTCTACTTTCACATGCAACAGGAATTTCTCGAGTTCATCAAGCCGTTCGCGAGATATGGGAGTTTGAATTTAAGGAATGCTTGAGAAACCATCAAAATTTTCACAAGTCTGATACCCGAAACCAATAACTACAATGGCCCAGGGGAAAAACACACATACCGTTGTAATCGGGCGACTTTCTACTTTCAGATGCAACAGAAATTTCTCGAGTTCGTCAATCCGTTCGCGAGATATGTGAGTTTGAAGTTTAGGAATGCTTGAAGAACCATCAAAATTTTCGAAAGTCTGATTCTCGAAACCAATAACTATAAAGGCCTAGGGGAAAAATACACATACCGTTGTAATCGGGCGAGTTTCTACTTTCAGATGCAACAGGAATTTCTCGAGTTCGTCAATCCGTTCGCGAGATGTGGGAGTTTGAAGTTAAGGAATGGTTGAGAAACGATCAAAATTTTCGCAAGTCTGATACTCGAAACCAATAACTACAAAGGCCTACGGGAAAAATACACATACCTTTGTAATCGGGCGAGTTTCCACTTTCAGATGCAACAGAAATTTCTCGAGTTCGTCAACCCGTTCGCGAGATATGGGAGTTTCAAGTTACGGAATGGTTGAGAAACCATCAAAATTTTCGCAAGTCTGATACCCGAAACCAATAACTACAATGGCCCAGGGGAAAAACACACATACCGTTGTAATCGGGCGACTTTCTACTTTCAGATGCAACAGAAATTTCTCGAGTTCGTCAATCCGTTCGCGAGATATGTGAGTTTGAAGTTTAGGAATGCTTGAAGAACCATCAAAATTTTCGAAAGTCTGATTCTCGAAACCAATAACTATAAAGGCCTAGGGGAAAAATACACATACCGTTGTAATCGGGCGAGTTTCTACTTTCACATGCAACAGGAATTTCTCGAGTTCGTCAAGCCGTTCGCGAGATATGTGAGTTTGAAGTTTAGGAATGCTTGAAGAACCATCAAAATTTTCGAAAGTCTGATTCTCGAAACCAATAACTACAAAGGCCAAGGGGAAAAATACACATACCGTTGTAATCGGGCGAGTTTCTACTTTCACATGCAACAGGAATTTCTCGAGTTCATCAAGCCGTTCGCGAGATATGGGAGTTTGAATTTAAGGAATGCTTGAGAAACCATCAAAATTTTCGAAAGTCTGATACTCGAAACCAATAACTACAAAGTCCTAGGGGAAAAGTACACACACCATTGTAATCGGGCGAGTTTCTACTTTCAGATGCAACAGAAATTTCTCGAGTTCGTCAATCCGTTCGCGAGATATGGGAGTGTGAAGTTAAGGAATGCTTGAAGAACCATCAAAATTTTCGAAAGTCTGATTCTTGAAACCAATAACTACAAAGGCCAAGGGGAAAAATACACATACCGTTGTAATCGGGCGAGTTTCTACTTTCACATGCAACAGGAATTTCTCGAGTTCATCAAGCCGTTCGCGAGATATGGGAGTTTGAATTTAAGGAATGCTTGAGAAACCATCAAAATTTTCACAAGTCTGATACCCGAAACCAATAACTACAATGGCCCAGGGGAAAAACACACATACCGTTGTAATCGGGCGACTTTCTACTTTCAGATGCAACAGAAATTTCTCGAGTTCGTCAATCCGTTCGCGAGATATGTGAGTTTGAAGTTTAGGAATGCTTGAAGAACCATCAAAATTTTCGAAAGTCTGATTCTCGAAACCAATAACTATAAAGGCCTAGGGGAAAAATACACATACCGTTGTAATCGGGCGAGTTTCTACTTTCACATGCAACAGGAATTTCTCGAGTTCGTCAAGCCGTTCGCGAGATATGTGAGTTTGAAGTTTAGGAATGCTTGAAGAACCATCAAAATTTTCGAAAGTCTGATTCTCGAAACCAATAACTATAAAGGCCTAGGGGAAAAATACACATACCGTTGTAATCGGGCGAGTTTCTACTTTCACATGCAACAGAAATTTCTCGAGTTCGTCAATCCGTTCGCAAGATATGGAAGTGTGAAATTTCGGAATGGTTGAGAAACCATCAAAATTTTCGGTAGTCTGATAATCGAAACCAATAGCTGGAATGGTCTAGGGGAAGAGTACACACACCGTTGTAATTGGGAGAGTTTCTACTTTCAGATGCAACAGGATATCTTGAGTTCGTCAATCCGTTCGCGCGATATAGGAGTTTGAAGTTAAGGAATGGTTGGGAAACCAGCAAAATTTTCGAAAGTCTGATACTCGAAACCAATAACTACAAAGGCCTAGGGGAAAAATACACCTACCGTTGTAATCGGGCGAGTTTCTACTTTCACATGCAACAGGAATTTCTCGAGTTCGTCAACCCGTTCGCGAGATACGATGGTGTTTGAAGTTAAGGAATGGTTGAGAATCCATCAAAATTTTCGCTGGTCTGATACTCGAAACCAATAACTGGAGTGGCCTAGGGGGAAAGTACACACACCATAGTAATCGGGCGAGTTTCTACTTTCAGATACAACAGGAATTTCTCGAGTTCGTCAATTCGTTCGCGAGATATGGGATTTTGAAGTTAAGGAATGGTTGAGGAACCATCAAAATTTTCTAAAGTCTAATACTCGAAACCAATAACTACAAAGGCCTAGGGGAAAAATACACATACCGTTGTAATCGGGCGAGTTCCCACTTTCAGATGCAACAGAAATTTCTCGAATTCGTCAATCCGTTCGCGAGATATGGGAGTATGAAGTTAAGGAATGGTTGAGAAACCATCAAAATTTTCGCAAGTCTGATACTCGAAACCAATAACTACAAAGGCCTACGGGAAAAATACACATACCTTTGTAATCGGGCGAGTTTCCACTTTCAGATGCAACAGGAACTTCTCGAGTTCGTCAATCCGTTCGCGAGATATGGGAGTTTGAAGTTAAGGAATGGTTGAGAAACCATCAAAATTTTCGCAATTCTGATGCTAGAAGCGAATAACTGGCATGGCCTAGGGCAAAAGTACCCACACCATTGTAATCGGGCGAGTTTCTACTTTCAGATACAACAGGAATTTCTCGAATTCGTCAATTCGTTCGCGAGATATGGGAGTTTGAAGTTAAGGAATGGTTGAGAAACCATCAAAATTTTCGCAAGTCTGATACTCGAAACCAATAACTACAAAGGCCTACGGGAAAAATACACATACCTTTGTAATCGGGCGAGTTTCTACTTTCACGTGCAACAGGAATTTCTCGAGTTCGGCAATCCGTTCGCGAGATATGGGAGTTTGAAGTTAAGGAATGGTTGGGAAACCATCAAAATTTTCGAAAGTCTGATACTCGAAACCAATAACTACAAAGGACTAGGGGAAAAATACACCTACCGTTGTAATCGGGCGAGTTTCTACTTTCACATGCAACAGGAATTTCTCGACTTCGTCAATCCGTTCGCGAGATATGGGAGTTTGAAGTTAAGGAATGCTTGAGAAACCATCAAAATTTTCGAAAGTCTGATACTCGAAACCAATAACTACAAAGGCCTAGGGGAAAAATACAGATACCGTTGTAATCGGGCGAGTTTCTACTTTCACATGCAACAGGAATTTCTCGAGTTCGGCAATCCGTTCGCGAGATATGGGAGTTTGAAGTTAAGGAATGTTTGAGGAACCATCAAAGTTTTCTAAAGTCTAATACTCGAAACCAATAACTACAAAGGCCTAGGCGAAAAATACACATGCCGTTGTAATGGGGCGAGTTTCTACTTTCAGATGCAACAGGAATTTCTCGAGTTCGTCAATCCGTTCGCGAGATGTGGGAGTTTGAAGTTAAGGAATGGTTGAGAAACGATCAAAATTTTCGCAAGTCTGATACTCGAAACCAATAACTACAAAGGCCTACGGGAAAAATACACATACCTTTGTAATCGGGCGAGTTTCCACTTTCAGATGCAACAGAAATTTCTCGAGTTCGTCAATCCGTTCGCGAGATATGGGAGTTTGAAGTTAAGGAATGGTTGAGAAACCATCAAAATTTTCGCAAGTCTGATACCCGAAACCAATAACTACAATGGCCCAGGGGAAAAACACACATACCGTTGTAATTGGGAGAGTTTCTACTTTCAGATGCAACAGGAATTTCTCGAGTTCGTCAATCCGTTCGCGAGATATGGGAGTTTGAAGTTAAGGAATGCTTGAAAAACCATCACAATTTTCGAAAGTCTAATACTCGAAACCAATAACTACAAAGGCCTAGGGGAAAAATACAGATACCGTTGTAATCGGGCGAGTTTCTACTTTCACATGCAACAGGAATTTCTCGAGTTCGGCAATCCGTTCGCGAGATATGGGAGTTTGAAGTTAAGGAATGGTTGGGAAACCATCAAAGTTTTCGAAAGTCTGATACTCGAAACCAATAACTACAAAGTCCTAGGGGAAAAATACACCTACCGTTGTAATCGGGCGAGTTTCTACTTTCACATGCAGAAGGAATTTCTTGAGTTCGTCAATCCGTTCGCGAGATATGGGTGTTTGAAGTTAAGGAATGGTTGAGAAACCATCAAAATTTTCGCTGGTCTGGTACTCGAAACCAATAACTGGAATGGCCTAGGGGAAAAGTACACACACCACTGTAATCGGGCGAGTTTCTACTTTCAGATGCAACAGGAATTTCTCGAGTTCGTAAATCCGTTCGCGAGATATGGGAGTTTGATGTTAAGGAATGGTTGAGAAACCATCGAAATTTTCGCAATTCTGATGCTAGAAACGAATAACTGGAATGGCCTAGGGGAAAAGTACACACCCCCTTGTAATCGTGCGAGTTTCTACTTTCAGATGCAACAGGAATTTCTCGATTTCGTCATTCCGTTCGCGAGATATGGGAGTTTGAAGTTAAGGAATGGTTGACAAACCATCAAAATTCTCGCAATTCTGATACTCGAAACCCATAACTACAAAGGCCTAGGGGAAAAATGCACATACCTTTGTAATCGGGCGAGTTTCCACTTTCAGATGCAACAGGAATTTCTCGAGTGCGTCATTCCGTTCGCGAGATATGGGTGTTTGAAGTTAAGGAATGGCTGAGAAACCATCAAAATTCTCGCAATTCTGATACTCGAAACCAATAACTGCAAAGGCCTAGGGGAAAAACACATATATCTTTGTAATCGGTCGAGTTTCCACTTTCAGATGCAACAGGAATTTCTCGAGTTCGTTATTCCGTTCGCGAGATATGGGAGTTTGAAGTTAAGGAATGGTTGAGAAACCATCAAAATTCTCGCAATTCTGATGCTAGAAACGAATAACTGGAATGGCCTAGGGGAAAAGTACACACCCCCTTGTAATCGTGCGAGTTTCTACTTTCAGATGCAACAGGAATTTCTCGAGTTCGTCATTCCGTTCGCGAGATATGGGAGTTTGAAGTTAAGGAATGGTTGAGAAACCATCAAAATTCTCGCAATTCTGATGCTAGAAACGAATAACTGGAATGGCCTAGGGGAAAAGTACACACACCATTCTAATCGGGCGAGTCTCTACTTTCAGATGCAACAGGAATTTCTCGAGTTCGTCTTTCCGTTCGCGAGATATGGGAGTTTGAAGTTAAGGAATGGTTGAGAAACCATCAAAATTCTCGTAATTCTGATACTCGAAACAAATAACTACAAAGGCCTAGGGGAAAAATACACATACCTTTGTAATCGGGCGAGTTTCCACTTTCAGATGCAACAGGAATTTCTCGAGTTCGTAAATCCGTTCGCGAGATATGGGAGTTTGGTGTTAAGGAATGGTTGAGAAACCATCGAAATTTTCGCAATTCTGATGCTAGAAACGAATAACTGGAATGGCCTAGGGGAAAAGTACACACCCCCTTGTAATCGTGCGAGTTTCTACTTTCAGATGCAACAGGAATTTCTCGAGTTCGTCATTCCGTTCGCGAGATATGGGAGTTTGAAATTAAGGAATGGTTGACAAACAATCAAAATTCTCGCAAGTCTGATACTCGAAACCAATAACCACAAAGGCCTAGGGGAAAAATACACATACCTTTGTAATCGGGCGAGTTTCCACTTTCAGATGCAACAGGAATTTCTCGAGTTCGTAAATCCGTTCGCGATATATGGGAGGTTGATGTTAAGGAATGGTTGAGAAACCATCGAAATTTTCGCAATTCTGATGCTAGAAACGAATAACTGGAATGGCCTAGGGGAAAAGTACACACCCCCTTGTAATCGTGCGAGTTTCTACTTTCAGATGCAACAGGAATTTCTCGAGTTCGTAAATCCGTTCGCGAGATATGGGAGTTTGATGTTAAGGAATGGTTGAGAAACCATCGAAATTTTCGCAATTCTGATGCTAGAAACGAATAACTGGAATGGCCTAGGGGAAAAGTACACACCCCCTTGTAATCGTGCGAGTTTCTATTATACTTTCAGATGCAACAGGAATTTCTCGAGTTCGTCACTCCGTTCGCGAGATATGGGAGTTTGAAGTTAAGGAATGGTTGACAAACCATCAAAATTCTCGCAATTCTGATACTCGAAACCAATAACTACAAAGGCCTAGGGGAAAAATGCACATACCTTTGTAATCGGGCGAGTTTCCACTTTCAGATGCAACAGGAATTTCTCGAGTTCGTCATTCCGTTCGCGAGATATGGGAGTTTGAAGTTAAGGAATGGTTGAGAAACCATCAAAATTCTCGCAATTCTGATACTCGAAACCAATAACTGCAAAGGCCTAGGGGAAAAACACATATATCTTTGTAATCGGGCGAGTTTCCACTTTCAGATGCAACAGGAACTTCTCGAGTTCGTCAATCCGTTCGCGAGATATGGGAGTTTGAAGTTAAGGAATGGTTGAGAAACCATCGAAATTTTCGCAATTCTGATGCTAGAAACGAATAACTGGAATGGCCTAGGGGAAAAGTACACACACCATTCTAATCGGGCGAGTCTCTACTTTCAGATGCAACAGGAATTTCTCGAGTTCGTCAATCCGTTCGCGAGATATGGGAGTTTGAAGTTAAGGAATGGTTGAGAAGCCCTCAAAATTTTCGCAAGTCGGAAACTCGAAACCAATAACTACAAAGGCCTAGGGGAAAAACACACATATCTTTGTAATCGGGCGAGTTTCTGCTTTCAGACGCAACAGGAAATTCTCGAGTTCGTCAATCCGTTCGCGAGATATGGGAGTTTGAAGTTAAGGAATGGTTGAGAAACCCTCAAAGTTTTCGCAAGTCTGATACTCGAAACCAATAACTGCAAAGGCCTAGGGGAAAAACACATATATCTTTGTAATCGGGCGAGTTTCTACTTTCAGATGCGACAGGAATTTCTCGAGTTCGTCAATCCGTTCGCGAGATATGGGAGTTTGCTATTAAGGAATGGTTGAGAAACCCTCAAAATTTTCGCAAGTCTGATACTCGAAAACAGTAACTACAAAGGCCTAGGGGAAAAATGCACATACCTTTGTAATCGGGCGAGTTTCCACTTTCAGATGCAACACGAATTTCTCGAGTGCGTCATTCCGTTCGCGAGATATGGGAGTTTGAAGTTAAGGAATGGTTGAGAAACCATCAAAATTCTCGCAATTCTGATACTCGAAACCAATAACTACAAAGGCCTAGGGGAAAAATACACATACCTTTGTAATCGGGCGAGTTTCCACTTTCAGATGCACCAGGTATTTCTCGAGTTCGTAAATCCGTTCGCGAGATATGGGAGTTTGAAGTTAAGGAATGGTTGACAAACCATCAAAATTCTCGCAATTCTGATACTCGAAACCAATAACTACAAAGGCCTAGGAGAAAAATACACATACCTTTGTAATCGGGCGAGTTTCCACTTTCAGATGCAACAGGAATTTCTCGAGTGCGTCATTCCGTTCGCGAGATATGGGTGTTTGAAGTTAAGGAATGGCTGAGAAACCATCAAAATTCTCGCAAGTCTGATACTCGAAACCAATAACTACAAAGGCCTAGGGGAAAAACACACATATCTTTGTAATCGGGCGAGTTTCTGCTTTCAGACGCAACAGGAAATTCTCGAGTTCGACATTCCGTTCGCGAGATATGGGAGTTTGATGTTAAGGAATGGTTGAGAAACCATCAAAATTTTCACTTGTCTGACAGTCGAAACCAATAACTGGAATGGCCTAGGGGAAAAGTACACACACCATTGTATTCGGGCGTGTTTCTACTTTCAGATACAACAGGAATTGACTAATTCCTGTTCGACAATCCGTTCGCGAGATATGGGAGTTTGAAGTTAAGAAATGGTTGAGAAACAATCAAAATTTTCGCAAGTCTGATACTCCAAACCAATAACTACTATGGCCTAGGTCAAAAATGCACATACCGTTGAAATCGGGCGAGTTTCTGCTTTCAGATGCAACAGGAATTTCTCGAGTTCGTCAATCCGTTCGCGAGATATGGGAGTTTGAAGTTAAGGAATGGTTGAGAAACCCTCAAAATCTTCGCAAGTCTGATGCTAGAAACCAATAACAACAATGGCCTAGGGGAAAAACACATATATCTTTGTAATCGGGCGAGTTTCTACTTTCAGATGCAACAGGAATTTCTCGAGTTCGTCAATCCGTTCGCGAGATATTGGAATTTGAAGTTAAGGAATGGTTGAGAAACCCTCAAAATTTTCGCAAGTCTGATACTCGAAACCAATAACAACAAAGGCCTAGGGGAAAAATGCACATACCTTTGTAATCGGGCGAGTTTCCACTTTCAGATGCAACAGGAATTTCTCGAGTGCCTCATTCCGTCCGCGAGATATGGGTGTTTGAAGTTAAGGAATGGCTGAGAAACCATCAAAATTCTCGCAAGTCTGATACTCGAAACCAATAACTACAAAGGCCTAGGGGAAAAACACACATATGTTTGTAATCGGGCGAGTTTCTGCTTTCAGACGCAACAGGAACTTCCCGAGTTCTTCAATCCGTTCGCGAGATATGGGAGTTTGAAGTTAAGGAATGGTTGAGAAACCCTCAATATTTTCACAAGTCTGATACTCGAAACCAATAACTACTATGGCCTAGGGTAAAAATACACGAACCGTTGTAATCGGGCGAGTTTCTGCTTTCAGATGCAACAGGAATTTCTCGAGTTCGTCAATCCGTTCGCGAGATATGGGAGTTTGAAGTTAAGGAATGGTTGAGAAACCATCAAAATCTTCGCAGGTCTGATACTCGAAACCAATAACTGGAATGGCCTAAGTCAAAAATACACGTATCGTTGTAATCGGGCGTGTTTCTGCTTTCAGATGCAATAGGAATTTCTCGAGTTCGTCAATCCGTTCGCGAGATATGGGAGCTTGAAGTTAAGGAATGCTTGAGAAACCATCAAAATTATCGCAAGTCTGATACTCGAAACCAATAACTACAAAGGCCTAGGGGAAAAATACACGTACCGTTGTAATCGGGCGAGTTTCTGCTTTCAGATGCAATAGGAAATTCTCGAGTTCGTCAATCCGTTCGCGAGATATGGGAGTATGAAGTTAAGGAATGGTTGAGAAACCATCACAATTTTCGCAAGTCTGATACTCGAAACCAATAACTTCTATGGCCTAGGGGTAAAATACACATACCATTGTAATCGGGCGAGTTTCTGCTTTCAGATGCAACAGGAATTTCTCGAGTTCGTCATTACGTTCGCGAGATATGGGAGTTTGAAGTTAAGGAATGGTTGAGAAACCATCAAAATCTTCGCTGATCTGATACTCGAAACCAATCACTGGAATGGCCTAGGGGTAAAGTGCACACACCATTGTAATCGGGCCAGTTGCTACTTTCAGATACAACAGGAATTTCTCGAGTTCGTCAATGCGTTCGCGAGATATGGGAGTTTGAAGTTAAGGAATGGTTGAGAAACCATCAAAATTTTCGCAAGTCTGATACTCGAAACCAATAACTACAAAGGCATAGGGGAAAAATGCACATACCTTTGTAATCGGGCTAGTTTCCACTTTCAGATGCAACAGGAATTTCTCGAGTTCGTCATTCCGTTCGCGAGATAAGGGAGTTTGAAGTTATGGAATGCTTGAGAAACCATCAAAATATTCGCAAGTCTGATACTCGAAACCAATAACTACTATGGCCTAGGGTAAAAATACACGTACTGTTGTAATCGGGCGAGTTTCTGCTTTCAGATGCAACAGGAATTTCTCGAATTCGTCAATCCGTTCGCGAGATATGGGAGTAGGATGTTAAGGAATGGTTGAGAGACCATCACAATTTTCGCAAGTCTGATACTCGAAACCAATAACTACTATGGCCTAGGGTAAAAATACACGTATCGTTGTAATCGGGCGTGTTTCGGCTTTCAGATGCAATAGGAAATTCTCGAGTTCGTCAATCCGTTCGCGAGATATGGTAGTTTGAAGTTAAGGAATGCTTGAGAAACCATCAAAATTTTCGCAAGTCTGATACTCGAAACCAATAACTACAAAGGCATAGGGTAAAAATACACATACCGTTGTAATCGGGCGAGTTTCTGCTTTCAGATGCAACAGGAATTTCTCGAGTTCGTCAATCCGTTCGCGAGATATGGGAGCTTGAAGTTAAGGAATGCTTGAGAAACCATCAAAATTATCGCAAGTCTGATACTCGAAACCAATAACTACAAAGGCCTAGGGGAAAAATGCACATACCTTTGTAATCGGGCTAGTTTCCACTTTCAGATGCAACAGGAATTTCTCGAGTTCGTCAATCCGTTCGCGAGATATGGGAGTATGAAGTTAAGGAATGGTTGAGAAACCATCACAATTTTCGCAAGTCTGATACTCGAAACCAATAACAACAATGGCCTAGGGGAAAAATACACATACCGTTGTAATCGGGCGAGTTTCTGCTTTCAGATGCAACAGGAATTTCTCGAGTTCGTCATTACGTTCGCGAGATATGGGAGTTTGAAGTTAAGGAATGGTTGAGAAACCATCAAAATCTTCGCTGGTCTGATACTCGAAACCAATCACTGGAATGGCCTAGGGGTAAAGTACACACACCATTGTAATCGGGCCAGTTTCTACTTTCAGATACAACAGGAATTTCTCGAGTTCGTCAATGCGTTCGCGAGATATGGGAGTATGAAGTTAAGGAATGGTTGAGAAACCTTCAAAATTTTCGCAGGTCTGATACTCGAAACCAATAACTGGAATGGCCTAGGTAAAAAATACACGTATCGTTGTAGTCGGGCGTGTTTCTGCTTTCAGATGCAATAGGAAATTCTCGAGTTCGTCAATCCGTTCGCGAGATATGATAGTTTGAAGTTAAGGAATGTTTGAGAAACAATCAAAATTTTCGCAAGTCTGATACTCGAAAGCAATAACTACAATGGCCTAGGGGAAAAATACACATACCGTTGTAATCGGGCGAGTTTCTGCTTTCAGATGCAACAGGAATTTCTCGAGTTCGTCAATCCGTTCGCGAGATATGGGAGCTTGAAAATAAGGAATGCTTGAGAAACCATCAAAATTATCGCAAGTCTGATACTCGAAACCAATAACTACATAGGCCTAGGGGAAAAATACACGTACCGTTGTAATCGGGCGAGTTTCTGCTTTCAGATGCAATAGGAAATTCTCGAGTTCGTCAATCCGTTCGCGAGATATGGGAGTATGAAGTTAAGGAATGGTTGAGAAACCATCACAATTTTCGCAAGTCTGATACTCGAAACCAATAACTACTATGGCCTAGGCTAAAAATACACGTACCGTTGTAATCGGGCGAGTTTCTGCTTTCAGATGCAACAGGAATTTCTCGAGTTCGTCATTACGTTCGCGAGATATGGGAGTTTGAAGTTAAGGAATGGTTGAGAAACCATCAAAATCTTCGCTGGTCTGATACTCGAAACCAATCACTGGAATGGCCTAGGGGTAAAGTACACACACCATTGTAATCGGGCCAGTTTCTACTTTCAGATACAACAGGAATTTCTCGAGTTCGTCAATGCGTTCGCGAGATATGGGAGTTTGAAGGTAAGGAATGGTTGAGAAACCATCAAAACTTTCGCTGGTCTGATACTCGAAACCTATAACTGGAATGGCCTAGGGAAAAGCACACACACCATTGTAATCGGGCGAGTTTCTACTTTCAGATGCAACAGGAATTTCTGAGTTCGTCAATCCGTTCGCGAGATATGGGAGTTTGAAGTTAAGGAATGCTTGAGAAACCATCAAAATTTTCGCAAGTCTGATACTCGAAACCAATAACTACAAAGGCATAGGGTAAAAATACACATACCGTTGTAATCGGGCAAGTTTCTGCTTTCAGATGCAACAGGAATTTCTCGAGTTCGTCAATCCGTTCGCGAGATATGGGAGTTTGAAGTTAAGGAATGGTTGAGAAACCTTCAAAATTTTCGCAGGTCTGATACTCGAAGCCAATAACTGGAATGGCCTAGGTAAAAAATACACGTATCTTTGTAGTCGGGCGTGTTTCTGCTTTCAGATGCAATAGGAAATTCTCGAGTTCGTCAATCCGTTCGCGAGATATGGTAGTTTGAAGTTAAGGAATGTTTGAGAAACAATCAAAATTTTCGCAAGTCTGATACTCGAAACCAATAACTACAATGGCCTAGGGGAAAAATACACATACCGTTGTAATCGGGCGGGTTTCTGCTTTCAGATGCAAGAGGAATTTCTCGAGTTCGTCAATCCGTTCGCGAGATATGGGAGCTTGAAGTTAAGGAATGCTTCAGAAACCATTAAAATTATCGCAAGTCTGATACTCGAAACCAATAACTACAAAGGCCTAGGGGAAAAATACACGTACCGTTGTAATCTGGCGAGTTTCTGCTTTCAGATGCAATAGGAAATTCTCGAGTTCGTCAATCCGTTCGCGAGATATGGGAGTATGAAGTTAAGGAATGGTTGAGAAACCATCACAATTTTCGCAAGTCTGATACTCGAAACCAATAACTACTATGGCCTAGGGGAAAATTACACATACCGTTGTAAACGTGCGAGTTTCTGCTTTCAGATGCAACAGGAATTTCTCGAGTTCGTCAATCCGTTCGCGAGATATGGGAGCTTGAAGTTAAGGAATGCTTGAGAAACCATCAAAATTATCGCAAGTCTGATACTCGAAACCAATAACTACAAAGGCCTAGGAGAAAAATACACGTACCGTTGTAATCGGGCGAGTTTCTGCTTTCAGATGCAATAGGAAATTCTCGAGTTCGTCAATCCGTTCGCGAGATATGGGAGTATGAAGTTAAGGAATGGTTGAGAAACCATCACAATTTTCGCAAGTCTGATACTCGAAACCAATAACTACTATGGCCTAGGGTAAAAATACACGTACTGTTGTAATCGGGCGAGTTTCTGCTTTCAGATGCAACAGGAATTTCTCCAGTTCGTCAATCCGTTCGCGAGATATGGGAGTTTGAAGTTAAGGAATGGTTGAGAAACCATCAAAATTTTCACAAGTCTGATACTCGAAACCAATAACTACAAAGGCATAGGGGAAAAATGCACATACCTTTGTAATCGGGCTAGTTTCCACTTTCAGATGCAACAGGAATTTCTCGAGTTCGTCAATGCGTTCGCGAGATATGGGAGTTTGAAGGTAAGGAATGGTTGAGAAACCATCAAAATCTTCGCAGGTCTGATACTCGAAACCAATAACTGGAATGGCCTAAGTCAAAAATACACGTATCGTTGTAATCGGGCGTGTTTCTGCTTTCAGATGCAATAGGAATTTCTCGAGTTCGTCAATCCGTTCGCGAGATATGGGAGCTTGAAGTTAAGGAATGCTTGAGAAACCATCAAAATTATCGCAAGTCTGATACTCGAAACCAATAACTACAAAGGCCTAGGGGAAAAATACACGTACCGTTGTAATCGGGCGAGTTTCTGCTTTCAGATGCAATAGGAAATTCTCGAGTTCGTCAATCCGTTCGCGAGATATGGGAGTATGAAGTTAAGGAATAGTTGAGAAACCATCACAATTTTCGCAAGTCTGATACTCGAAACCAATAACTTCTATGGCCTAGGGGAAAAATACACATACCATTGTAATCGGGCGAGTTTCTGCTTTCAGATGCAACAGGAATTTCTCGAGTTCGTCATTACGTTCGCGAGATATGGGAGTTTGAAGTTAAGGAATGGTTGAGAAACCATCAAAATCTTCGCTGGTCTGATACTCGAAACCAATCACTGGAATGGCCTAGGGGTAAAGTGCACACACCATTGTAATCGGGCCAGTTGCTACTTTCAGATACAACAGGAATTTCTCGAGTTCGTCAATGCGTTCGCGAGATATGGGAGTTTGAAGTTAAGGAATGGTTGAGAAACCATCAAAATTTTCGCAAGTCTGATACTCGAAACCAATAACTACAAAGGCATAGGGGAAAAATGCACATACCTTTGTAATCGGGCTAGTTTCCACTTTCAGATGCAACAGGAATTTCTCGAGTTCGTCATTCCGTTCGCGAGATAAGGGAGTTTGAAGTTATGGAATGCTTGAGAAACCATCAAAATATTCGCAAGTCTGATACTCGAAACCAATAACTACTATGGCCTAGGGTAAAAATACACGTACTGTTGTAATCGGGCGAGTTTCTGCTTTCAGATGCAACAGGAATTTCTCGAATTCGTCAATCCGTTCGCGAGATATGGGAGTAGGATGTTAAGGAATGGTTGAGAGACCATCACAATTTTCGCAAGTCTGATACTCGAAACCAATAACTACTATGGCCTAGGGTAAAAATACACGTATCGTTGTAATCGGGCGTGTTTCGGCTTTCAGATGCAATAGGAAATTCTCGAGTTCGTCAATCCGTTCGCGAGATATGGTAGTTTGAAGTTAAGGAATGCTTGAGAAACCATCAAAATTTTCGCAAGTCTGATACTCGAAACCAATAACTACAAAGGCATAGGGTAAAAATACACATACCGTTGTAATCGGGCGAGTTTCTGCTTTCAGATGCAACAGGAATTTCTCGAGTTCGTCAATCCGTTCGCGAGATATGGGAGCTTGAAGTTAAGGAATGCTTGAGAAACCATCAAAATTATCGCAAGTCTGATACTCGAAACCAATAACTACAAAGGCCTAGGGGAAAAATGCACATACCTTTGTAATCGGGCTAGTTTCCACTTTCAGATGCAACAGGAATTTCTCGAGTTCGTCAATCCGTTCGCGAGATATGGGAGTATGAAGTTAAGGAATGGTTGAGAAACCATCACAATTTTCGCAAGTCTGATACTCGAAACCAATAACAACAATGGCCTAGGGGAAAAATACACATACCGTTGTAATCGGGCGAGTTTCTGCTTTCAGATGCAACAGGAATTTCTCGAGTTCGTCATTACGTTCGCGAGATATGGGAGTTTGAAGTTAAGGAATGGTTGAGAAACCATCAAAATCTTCGCTGGTCTGATACTCGAAACCAATCACTGGAATGGCCTAGGGGTAAAGTACACACACCATTGTAATCGGGCCAGTTTCTACTTTCAGATACAACAGGATTTTCTCGAGTTCGTCAATGCGTTCGCGAGATATGGGAGTTTGAAGGTAAGGAATGGTTGAGAAACCATCAAAACTTTCGCTGGTCTGATACTCGAAACCTATAACTGGAATGGCCTAGGGAAAAGCACACACACCATTGTAATCGGGCGAGTTTCTACTTTCAGATGCAACAGGAATTTCTGAGTTCGTCAATCCGTTCGCGAGATATGGGAGTTTGAAGTTAAGGAATGCTTGAGAAACCATCAAAATTTTCGCAAGTCTGATACTCGAAACCAATAACTACAAAGGCATAGGGTAAAAATACACATACCGTTGTAATCGGGAAAGTTTCTGCTTTCAGATGCAACAGGAATTTCTCGAGTTCGTCAATCCGTTCGCGAGATATGGGAGTTTGAAGTTAAGGAATGGTTGAGAAACCTTCAAAATTTTCGCAGGTCTGATACTCGAAGCCAATAACTGGAATGGCCTAGGTAAAAAATACACGTATCTTTGTAGTCGGGCGTGTTTCTGCTTTCAGATGCAATAGGAAATTCTCGAGTTCGTCAATCCGTTCGCGAGATATGGTAGTTCGAAGTTAAGGAATGTTTGAGAAACAATCAAAATTTTCGCAAGTCTGATACTCGAAACCAATAACTACAATGGCCTAGGGGAAAAATACACATACCGTTGTAATCGGGCGGGTTTCTGCTTTCAGATGCAAGAGGAATTTCTCGAGTTCGTCAATCCGTTCGCGAGATATGGGAGCTTGAAGTTAAGGAATGCTTGAGAAACCATTAAAATTATCGCAAGTCTGATACTCGAAACCAATAAATACAAAGGCCTAGGGGAAAAATACACGTACCGTTGTAATCTGGCGAGTTTCTGCTTTCAGATGCAATAGGAAATTCTCGAGTTCGTCAATCCGTTCGCGAGATATGGGAGTATGAAGTTAAGGAATGGTTGAGAAACCATCACAATTTTCGCAAGTCTGATACTCGAAACCAATAACTACTATGGCCTAGGGGAAAAATACACATACCGCTGTAAACGTGCGAGTTTCTGCTTTCAGATGCAACAGGAATTTCTCGAGTTCGTCAATCCGTTCGCGAGATATGGGAGCTTGAAGTTAAGGAATGCTTGAGAAACCATCAAAATTATCGCAAGTCTGATACTCGAAACCAATAACTACAAAGGCCTAGGAGAAAAATACACGTACCGTTGTAATCGGGCGAGTTTCTGCTTTCAGATGCAATAGGAAATTCTCGAGTTCGTCAATCCGTTCGCGAGATATGGGAGTATGAAGTTAAGGAATGGTTGAGAAACCATCACAATTTTCGCAAGTCTGATACTCGAAACCAATAACTACTATGGCCTAGGGTAAAAATACACGTACTGTTGTAATCGGGCGAGTGTCTGCTTTCAGATGCAACAGGAATTTCTCCAGTTCGTCAATCCGTTCGCGAGATATGGGAGTTTGAAGTTAAGGAATGGTTGAGAAACCATCAAAATTTTCACAAGTCTGATACTCGAAACCAATAACTACAAAGGCATAGGGGAAAAATGCACATACCTTTGTAATCGGCCTAGTTTCCACTTTCAGATGCAACAGGAATTTCTCGAGTTCGTCAATGCGTTCGCGAGATATGGGAGTTTGAAGGTAAGGAATGGTTGAGAAACCATCAAAATTTTCGCAAGTCTGATACTCGAAACCAATAACTACAAAGGCATAGGGGAAAAATGCACATACCTTTGTAATCGGGCGAGTTTCCACATTCAGATGCAACAGGAACTTCTCGAGTTCGACATTCCGTTCGCGAGATATGGGAGTTTGAAGTTAAGGAATGGTTGAGAAACCATCAAAATTTTCGAAATTCTGATGCTAGAAACCAATAACTAAAATGGCCTAGGGGAAAAATACACATACCGCTGTAAACGGGCGAGTTTCTGCTTTCAGATGCAACAGGAATTTCTCGAGTTCGTCAATCCGTTCGCGAGATATGGGAGCTTGAAGTTAAGGAATGCTTGAGTAACCATCAAAATTATCGCAAGTCTGATACTCGAAACCAATAACTACTATGGCCTAGGTTAAAAATACACGTATCGTTGTAATCGGGCGAGTTTCCACTTTCAGATGCAGCAGGAATTTCTCGATTTCGTCATTCCGTTCGCTAGATATGGGAGTTTGAAATTAAAGAATGCTTGAGAAACCATCAAAATTTTCGCAAGTCTGATACTCGAAACCAATAACTGGAATGGCCTAGGGGAAAAATAAACATACCGTTGTAATCGGTCGAGTTTCTGCTTTCAGATGCAACAGGAATTTCTCGAGTTCGTCAACCCTTTCGCGAGATATGGGAGTTTGAAGTTAAGGAATGGTCGAGAAACCATCAAAATTTTCGCAAGTCTGATAATCGAAACCAATCGCTGGAATGGTCTAGGGGAAAAGTACACACTCCGTTGTAATTGGGAGAGTTTATACTTTCAGATGCAACAGGAATTTCTCGAGTTCGTCAATCCGTTCGCGAGATATGGGAGTTTGAAGTTATGGAATGCTTGAGAAACCATCAAAATTTTCGAAAGTCTGATACTCGAATCCAATAACTACAAATGCATAGGGGAAAAATGCACATACCTATGTAATCGGGCGAGTTTCCAATTTCAGATGCAACAGGAATTTCTCGAGTTCGTCATTCCGTTCGCGAGATATGGGAGTTTGAAATTAAGGAATGCTTGAGAAACCATCAAAATTTTCGCAAGTCTGATACTCGAAACCAATAACTACTATGGCCTAGGGGAAAAATACACATACCGTTGTAAACGGGCGAGTTTCGGCTTTCAGATGCAATAGGAAATTCTCGAGTTCGTCAATCCGTTCGCGAGATATGGTAGTTTGAAGTTAAGGAATGCTTGAGAAACCATCAAAATTTTCGCAAGTCTGATACTCGAAACCAATAACTACAAAGGCATAGGGTAAAAATACACATACCGTTGTAATCGGGCGAGTTTCTGCTTTCAGATGCAACAGGAATTTCTCGAGTTCGTCAATCCGTTCGCGAGATATGGGAGCTTGAAGTTAAGGAATGCTTGAGAAACCATCAAAATTATCGCAAGTCTGATACTCGAAACCAATAACTACAAAGGCCTAGGGGAAAAATGCACATACCATTGTAATCGGGCTAGTTTCCACTTTCAGATGCAACAGGAATTTCTCGAGTTCGTCAATCCGTTCGCGAGATATGGGAGTATGAAGTTAAGGAATGGTTGAGAAACCATCACAATTTTCGCAAGTCTGATACTCGAAACCAATAACAACAATGGCCTAGGGGAAAAATACACATACCGTTGTAATCGGGCGAGTTTCTGCTTTCAGATGCAACAGGAATTTCTCGAGTTCGTCATTACGTTCGCGAGATATGGGAGTTTGAAGTTAAGGAATGGTTGAGAAACCATCAAAATCTTCGCTGGTCTGATACTCGAAACCAATCACTGGAATGGCCTAGGGGTAAAGTACACACACCATTGTAATCGGGCCAGTTTCTACTTTCAGATACAACAGGAATTTCTCGAGTTCGTCAATGCGTTCGCGAGATATGGGAGTATGAAGTTAAGGAATGGTTGAGAAACCTTCAAAATTTTCGCAGGTCTGATACTCGAAACCAATAACTGGAATGGCCTAGGTAAAAAATACACGTATCGTTGTAGTCGGGCGTGTTTCTGCTTTCAGATGCAATAGGAAATTCTCGAGTTCGTCAATCCGTTCGCGAGATATGATAGTTTGAAGTTAAGGAATGTTTGAGAAACAATCAAAATTTTCGCAAGTCTGATACTCGAAAGCAATAACTACAATGGCCTAGGGGAAAAATACACATACCGTTGTAATCGGGCGAGTTTCTGCTTTCAGATGCAACAGGAATTTCTCGAGTTCGTCAATCCGTTCGCGAGATATGGGAGCTTGAAAATAAGGAATGCTTGAGAAACCATCAAAATTAACGCAAGTCTGATACTCGAAACCAATAACTACATAGGCCTAGGGGAAAAATACACGTACCGTTGTAATCGGGCGAGTTTCTGCTTTCAGATGCAATAGGAAATTCTCGAGTTCGTCAATCCGTTCGCGAGATATGGGAGTATGAAGTTAAGGAATGGTTGAGAAACCATCACAATTTTCGCAAGTCTGATACTCGAAACCAATAACTACTATGGCCTAGGCTAAAAATACACGTACCGTTGTAATCGGGCGAGTTTCTGCTTTCAGATGCAACAGGAATTTCTCGAGTTCGTCATTACGTTCGCGAGATATGGGAGTTTGAAGTTAAGGAATGGTTGAGAAACCATCAAAATCTTCGCTGGTCTGATACTCGAAACCAATCACTGGAATGGCCTAGGGGTAAAGTACACACACCATTCTAATCGGGCCAGTTTCTACTTTCAGATACAACAGGAATTTCTCGAGTTCGTCAATGCGTTCGCGAGATATGGGAGTTTGAAGGTAAGGAATGGTTGAGAAACCATCAAAACTTTCGCTGGTCTGATACTCGAAACCTATAACTGGAATGGCCTAGGGAAAAGCACACACACCATTGTAATCGGGCGAGTTTCTACTTTCAGATGCAACAGGAATTTCTCGAGTTCGTCAATCCGTTCGCGAGATATGGGAGTTTGAAGTTAAGGAATGCTTGAGAAACCATCAAAATTTTCGCAAGTCTGATACTCGAAACCAATAACTACAAAGGCATAGGGTAAAAATACACATACCGTTGTAATCGGGCAAGTTTCTGCTTTCAGATGCAACAGGAATTTCTCGAGTTCGTCAATCCGTTCGCGAGATATGGGAGTTTGAAGTTAAGGAATGGTTGAGAAACCTTCAAAATTTTCGCAGGTCTGATACTCGAAACCAATAACTGGAATGGCCTAGGTAAAAAATACACGTATCTTTGTAGTCGGGCGTGTTTCTGCTTTCAGATGCAATAGGAAATTCTCGAGTTCGTCAATCCGTTCGCGAGATATGGTAGTTTGAAGTTAAGGAATGTTTGAGAAACAATCAAAATTTTCGCAAGTCTGATACTCGAAACCAATAACTACAAAGGCATAGGGGAAAAATGCACATACATATGTAATCGGGCGAGTTTCCACTTTCAGATGCAACAGGAATTTCTCGAGTTCGACATTCCGTTCGCGAGATATGGGAGTTTGAAGTTAAGGAATGGTTGAGAAACCATCAAAATTTTCGAAATTCTGATGCTAGAAACCAATAACTACAATTGCCTAGGGGAAAAATACACGTACCGTTGTAATCGGGCGAGTTTCTGCTTTCAGATGCAACAGGAATTTCTCGAGTTCGTCAATCCGTTCGCGAGATATGGGAGTTTGAAGTTAAGGAATGGTTGAGAAACCATCAAAATTATCGCAAGTCTGATACTCGAAACCAATAACTACAAAGGCCTAGGGGAAAAATACACGAACCGTTGTAATTGGGCGAGTTTTCACTTTCAGATGCAGCAGGAATTTCTCGATTTCGTCATTCCGTTCGCTAGATATGGGAGTTTGAAATTAAAGAATGCTTGAGAAACCATCAAAATTTTCGCAAGTCTGATACTCGAAACCAATAACTACAAAGGCATAGGGGAAAAATGCACATAACTTTGTAATCGGGCGAGTTTCCACATTCAGATGCAACAGGAATTTCACGAGTTCGACATTCGGTTCGCGAGATATGGGAGCTTGAAGTTAAGGAATGGTTGAGAAACCATCAAAATTTCCGAAATTCTGATGCTAGAAACCAATAACTAAAATGGCCTAGGGGAAAAATACACATACTGTTGTAAACGGGCGAGTTTCTGCTTTCAGATGCAACAGGAATTTCTCGAGTTCGTCAATCCGTTCGCGAGATATGGGAGCTTGAAGTTAAGGAATGCTTGAGAAACCATCAAAATTATCGCAAGTCTGATACTCGAAACCAATAACTACAAAGGCCTAGGGGAAAAATGCACATACCCGTGTAATCGGGCGAGTTTCTGCTTTCAGATGCAACAGGAATTTCTCGAGTTCGTCAATCCGTTCGCGAGATATGGGAGTTTGAAGTTAAGGAATGGTTGAGAAACCATCAAAATTATCGCAAGTCTGATACTCGAAACCAATAACTACAAAGGCCTAGGGGAAAAATACACGAACCGTTGTAATTGGGCGAGATTTCACTTTCAGATGCAGCAGGAATTTCTCGATTTCGTCATTCCGTTCGCTAGATATGGGAGTTTGAAATTAAAGAATGCTTGAGAAACCATCAAAATTTTCGCAAGTCTGATACTCGAAACCAATAACTACAAAGGCATAGGGGAAAAATGCACATACCTTTGTAATCGGGCGAGTTTCCACATTCAGATGCAACAGGAATTTCACGAGTTCGACATTCCGTTCGCGAGATATGGGAGCTTGAAGTTAAGGAATGGTTGAGAAACCATCAAAATTTTAGAAATTCTGATGCTAGAAACCAATAACTAAAATGGCCTAGGGGAAAAATACACATACTGTTGTAAACGGGCGAGTTTCTGCTTTCAGATGCAACAGGAATTTCTCGAGTTCGTCAATCCGTTCGCGAGATATGGGAGCTTGAAGTTAAGGAATGCTTGAGAAACCATCAAAATTATCGCAAGTCTGATACTCGAAACCAATAACTACAAAGGCCTATGGGAAAAATACACGAACCGTTGTAATCGGGCGAGTTTCTGCTTTCAGATGCAACAGGAATTTCTCGAGTTCGTCAATCCGTTCGCGAGATATGGGAGTTTGAAGTTAAGGAATGGTTGAGAAACCATCAAAATTTTCGCAAGTCTGATACTCGAAACCAATAACTACAATGGCCTAGGGGAAAAATACACGTACCGTTGTCATCGGGCGAGTTTCTGCTTTCAGATGCAATAGGAATTTCTCGGGTTCGTCAATCCGTTCGCGAGACATGGGAGTTTGAAGTTAAGGAATGGTTGAGAAACCATCACAATTTTCGCAATTCTGATACTCGAAAACAATATCTACTATGGCCTAGGGCAAAAATACATGTACCGTTGTAATCGGGCGAGTTTCTGCTTTCAGATGCAATAGGAAATTCTCGAGTTCGTCAATCCGTTCGCGAGATATGGGAGTTTGAAGTTAAGGAATGCTTGAGAAACCATCAAAATTATCGCAAGTCTGATACTCGAAACCAATAACTACAAAGGCCTAGGGGAAAAATACACGTACCGTTGTAATCGGGCGAGTTTCTGCTTTCAGATGCAATAGGAAATTCTCGAGTTCGTCAATCCGTTCGCGATATATGGGAGTATGAAGTTAAGGAATGGTTGAGAAACCATCACAATTTTCGCAAGTCTCATACTCGAAACCAATAACTACAATGGCCTAGGGGAAAAATACACGTACCGTTGTAATCGGGCGAGTTTCTGCTTTCAGATGCAATAGGAAATTCTCGAGTTCGTCAATCCGTTCGCGAGATATGGGAGTTTGAGGTTAAGGAACGGTTGAGAAACCATCAAAATTATAGCAAGTCTGATACTCGAAACCAATAACTACAAAGGCCTAGGGGAAAATACACGTACCGTTGTAATCGGGCGAGTTTCTGCTTTCAGATGCAATAGGAAATTCTCGAGTTCGTCAGTCCGTTCGCGAGATATGGGAGTATGAAGTTAAGGAATGGTTGAGAAACCATCACAATTTTCGCCAGTCTGATACTCGAAACCAATAACTACTATGGCCTAGGGTAAAAATACACGTACCGTTTTAATCGGGCGAGTTTCTGCTTTCAGATGCAACAGGAATTTCTCGAGTTCGTCAATCCGTTCGCGAGATATGGGAGTTTGAAGTTAAGGAATGGTTGAGAAACCATCAAAATTATCGCAAGTCTGATAGTCGAAACCAATAACTACAAAGGCCTAGGGGAAAAATACACGTACCGTTGTAATCGGGCGAGTTTCTGCTTTCAGAGGCAATAGGAAATTCTCGAGTTCGTAAATCCATTCGCGAGATATGGTAGTTTGAAGTTAAGGAATGATTGAGAAACCTTCAAAATTTTCGCAGGTCTGATACTCGAAACCAATAACTACAATGGCCTAGGGGAAAAATACACGTACCGTTGTAATCGGGCGAGTTTCTGCTTTCAGATGCAATAGGAATTTCTCGGGTTGGTCAATCCGTTCGCGAGATATGGGAGTTTGAGGTTAAGGAATGGTTGAGAAACCATCACAATTTTCGCAAGTCTGAACTCGAAAACAATATCTACTATGGCCTAGGGCAAAAATATAATACATGTACCGTTGTAATCGGGCGAGTTTCTGCTTTCAGATGCAATAGGAAATTCTCGAGTTCGTCAATCCGTTCGCGAGATATGGGAGTTTGAAGTTCAGGAATGCTTGAGAAACCATCAAAATTTTCGCAAGTCTGATACTCGAAAGCAATAACTACAATGGCCTAGGGTAAAAATACACATACCGTTGTAATCGGTCGAGTTTCTGCTTTCAGATGCAACAGGAATTTCTCGAGTTCGTCAATCCGTTCGCGAGATATGGGAGTTTGAAGTTAAGGAATGGTCGAGAAACCATCAAAATTTTCGCAAGTCTGATACTCGAAACCAATAACTACAAAGGCATAGGGGAAAAATGCACATACCTTTGTAATCGGGCTAGTTTCCACTTTCAGATGCAACAGGAATTTCTCGAGTTCGTCAATGCGTTCGCGAGATATGGGAGTTTGAAGTTAAGGAATGGTCGAGAAACCATCAAAATTTTCGCAAGTCTGATACTCGAAACCAATAACTACAAAGGCATAGGGGAAAAATGCACATACCGTTGTAATCGGGCGAGTTTCTGCTTTCAGATGCAACAGGAATTTCTCGAGTTCGTCAATCCGTTCGCGAGATATGGGAGTTTGAAGTTAAGGAATGGTTGAGAAACCATCAAAATGTTCGCAAGTCTGATACTCGAAACCAATAACTACAAAAGCCTCGGGGAAAAATACACGTACCGTTGTAAACGGGCGAGTTTCTGCTTTCAGATGCAATAGGAAATTCTCGGGTTCGTCAATCCGTTCGCGAGATATGGGAGTTTGAGGTTAAGGAACGGTTGAGAAACCATCAAAATTATAGCAAGTCTGATACTCGAAACCAATAACTACAAAGGCCTAGGGGAAAATACACGTACCGTTGTAATCGGGCGAGTTTCTGCTTTCAGATGCAATAGGAAATTCTCGAGTTCGTCAGTCCGTTCGCGAGATATGGGAGTATGAAGTTAAGGAATGGTTGAGAAACCATCACAATTTTCGCCAGTCTGATACTCGAAACCAATAACTACTATGGCCTAGGGTAAAAATACACGTACCGTTTTAATCGGGCGAGTTTCTGCTTTCAGATGCAACAGGAATTTCTCGAGTTCGTCAATCCGTTCGCGAGATATGGGAGTTTGAAGTTAAGGAATGGTTGAGAAACCATCAAAATTATCGCAAGTCTGATAGTCGAAACCAATAACTGGAATGGCCTAGGTCAAAAATACACGTATCGTTGTAATCGGGCGTGTTTCTGCTTTCAGATGCAATAGGAAATTCTCGAGTTCGTCAATCCGTTCGCGAGATATGGTAGTTTAAAGTTAAGGAATGTTTGAGAAACCATCAAAATTTTCGCAAGTCTGATACTCGAAACCAATATCTACTATGACCTAGGGCAAAAATACGCGTACCGTTGTAATCGGGCGAGTTTCTGCTTTCAGATGCAATAGGAAATTCTCGAGTTCGTCAATCCGTTCGCGAGATATGGGGTATGAAGTTAAGACATGGTTGAGAAACCATCACAATTTTCGCAAGTCTGATACTCGAAACCAATAACTACAAAGGCATAGGTTAAAAATACACATACCGTTGTAATCGGGCAAGTTTCTGCGTTCAGATGCAACAGGAATTTCTCGAGTTCGTCACTCCGTTCACGAGATATGGCAGTTTGAAGTTAAGGAATGCTTGAGAAACCAACAAAATTATCGTAAGTCTGATACTCGAAACCAATAACTACAAAGGCCTCGGGGAAAAATACACGTACCGTTGTAAACGGGCGAGTTTCTGCTTTCAGATGCAATAGGAAATTCTCGGGTTCGTCAATCCGTTCTCGAGATATGGGAGTTTGAGGTTAAGGAACGGTTGAGAAACCATTACGATTTTCGAAAGTCTGATACTCGAAACCAATATCTACTATGGCCTAGGGCAAAAATACGCGTACCGTTGTAATCGGGCGAGTTTCTGCTTTCAGATGCAATAGGAAATTCTCGAGTTCGTCAATCCGTTCGCGAGATATGGGAGTTTGAAGTTAAGGAATGCTTGAGAAACCATCAAAATTTTTGCAAGTCTGATACTCGAAACCATTAACTACAATGGCCTAGGGGGAAAATACACACACCATTGTAATTGTGGGAGTTTCTACTTTCAGATGCAACAGGAATTTCTCGCGTTCGTCATTCCGTTCGCGAGATATGGGAGTTTGAAGTTAAGGAATGGTTGAGAAACCATCAAAATTTTCGCAAGTCTGATACTCGAAACCAATAACTACAAAGGCATAGGGGAAAAATGCACATACCTTTGTAATCGGGCGAGTTTCCACTTTCAGACGCAACAGGAATTTCTCGAGTTCATCATTCCGTTCGCGAGATATGGGAGCTTGAAGTTAAGGAATGCTTGAGAAACCATCAAAATTATCGCAAGTCTGATACTCGAAACCAATAACTACAATGGCCTAGGGGGAAAATACACGTACCGTTGTAATCGGGCGAGTTTCTGCTTTCAGATGCAATAGGAAATTCTCGAGTTCGTCAATCCGTTCGCGAGATATGGGAGTATGAAATTAAGGAATGGTTGAGAAACCATCACAATTTTCGCAAGTCTGATACTCGAAACCAATAACTACTATGGGCTAGGGTAAAAATACACGTACCGTTTTAATCGGGCGAGTTTCTGCTTTCAGATGCAACAGGAATTTCTCGAGTTCGTCAATCCGTTCGCGAGATATGGGAGTTTGAAGTTAAGGAATGGTTGAGAAACCATCAAAATTATCGCAAGTCTGATAGTCGAAACCAATAACTACAAAGGCCTAGGGGAAAAATACACGTACCGTTGTAATCGGGCGAGTTTCTGCTTTCAGAGGCAATAGGAAATTCTCGAGTTCGTAAATCCATTCGCGAGATATGGTAGTTTGAAGTTAAGGAATGATTGAGAAACCTTCAAAATTTTCGCAGGTCTGATACTCGAAACCAATAACTGGAATGGCCTAGGTCAAAAATACACGTATCGTTGTAATCGGGCGTGTTTCTGCTTTCAGATGCAATAGGAAATTCTCGAGTTCGTCAATCCGTTCGCGAGATATGGTAGTTTGAAGTTAAGGAATGTTTGAGAAACCATCAAAATTTTCGCAAATCTGATACTCGAAACCAATATCTACTATGGCCTAGGGCAAAAATACGCGTACCGTTGTAATCGGGCGAGTTTCTGCTTTCAGATGCAATAGGAAATTCTCGAGTTCGTCAATCCGTTCGCGAGATATGGGGTATGAAGTTAAGAAATGGTTGAGAAACCATCACAATTTTCGCAAGTCTGATACTCGAAACCAATAACTACAAAGGCATAGGTTAAAAATACACATACCGTTGTAATCGGGCAAGTTTCTGCTTTCAGATGCAACAGGAATTTCTCGAGTTCGTCACTCCGTTCACGAGATATGGCAGTTTGAAGTTAAGGAATGCTTGAGAAACCAACAAAATTATCGTAAGTCTGATACTCGAAACCAATAACTACAAAGGCCTCGGGGAAAAATACACGTACCGTTGTAAACGGGCGAGTTTCTGCTTTCAGATGCAATAGGAAATTCTCGGGTTCGTCAATCCGTTCTCGAGATATGGCAGTTTGAGGTTAAGGAACGGTTGAGAAACCATTACGATTTTCGAAAGTCTGATACTCGAAACCAATATCTACTATGGCCTAGGGCAAAAATACGCGTACCGTTGTAATGGGGCGAGTTTCTGCTTTCAGATGCAATAGGAAATTCTCGAGTTCGTCAATCCGTTCGCGAGATATGGGAGTTTGAAGTTAAGGAATGCTTGAGAAACCATCAAAATTATCGCAAGTCTGATACTCGAAACCAATAACTACAATGGCCTAGGGGGAAAATACACGTACCGTTGTATTCGGGCGAGTTTCTGCTTTCAGATGCAACAGGAATTTCTCGAGTTCGTCAATCCGTTCGCGAGATATGGGAGTTTGAAGTTAAGGAATGATTGAGAAACCTTCAAAATTTTCGCAGGTCTGATACTCGAAACAAATAACTGGAATGGCCTAGGGGTAAAGTACACCCACCATTGTAATCGGGCAAGTTTCTGCTTTCAGATGCAACAGGAATTTCTCGAGTTCGTCAGTCCGTTCGCGAGATATGGGAGTATGAAGTTAAGGAATGGTTGAGAAACCATCACAATTTTCGCCAGTCTGATACTCGAAACCAATAACTACTATGGCCTAGGGTAAAAATACACGTACCGTTGTAATCGGGCGAGTTTCTGCTTTCAGATGCAACAGGAATTTCTCGAGTTCGTCAATCCGTTTGCGAGATATGGGAGTATGAAGTTAAGAAATGGTTGAGAAACCATCACAATTTTCGCAAGTCTGATACTCGAAAACAATATCTACTATGGCCTAGGGCAAAAATACATGTACCGTTGTAATCGGGCGAGTTTCTGCTTTCAGATGCAACAGGAATTTCTCGAGTTCGTCAATCCGTTCACGAGATATGGGAGTTTGAAGTTAAGGAATGGTCGAGAAACCATCAAAATTTTCGCAAGTCTGATACTCGAATCCAATAACTACAAAGGCATAGGGGAAAAATGCACATACCTTTGTAATCGGGCGAGTTTCCACTTTCAGATGCAACAGTAATTTCTCGAGTTCGTCATTCCGTTCGCGAGATATGGGAGTTTGATGTTAAGGAATGCTTGAGAAACCATCAAAATTTTCCTAAGTCTGATACTCGAAACCAATAACTACTATGGCCTAGGGCAAAAATGCACATACCGTTGACATCGGGCGAGTTTCTGCTTTCAGATGCAATAGGAAATTCTCGAGTTCGTCAATCCGTTCGCGAGATATGGGAGTTTGAAGTTAAGGAATGCTTGAGAAACCATCAAAATTTTCGCAAGTCTGATACTCGAAACCAATAACTACAATGGCCTAGGGGAAAAACACACAAACCGTTGTAATCGGTCGAGTTTCTGCTTTCAGATGCAACAGGAATTTCTCGAGTTCGTCAATCCGTTCGCGAGATATGGGAGTTCGAAGTTAAGGAATGGTCGAGAAACCATCAAAATTTTCGCAAGTCTGATACTCGAAACCAATAACTAGTATGGCCTAGGGTAAAAATACACGTATCTTTGTAAACGGGCGTGTTTCTGCTTTCAGATGCAATAGGAAATTCTCGAGTACGTCAATCCATTCGCGAGATATGGTAGTTTGAAGTTAAGGAATGATTGAGAAACCTTCAAAATTTTCGCAGGTCTGATACTCGAAACCAATAACTGGAATGGCCTAGGTCAAAAATACACGTATCGTTGTAATCGGGCGTGTTTCTGCTTTCAGATGCAATAGGAAATTCTCGAGTTCGTCAATCCGTTCGCGAGATATGGTAGTTTGAAGTTAAGGAATGTTTGAGAAACCATCAAAATTTTCGCAAATCTGATACTCGAAACCAATATCTACTATGGCCTAGGGCAAAAATACGCGTACCGTTGTAATCGGGCGAGTTTCTGCTTTCAGATGCAATAGGAAATTCTCGAGTTCGTCAATCCGTTCGCGAGATATGGGGTATGAAGTTAAGAAATGGTTGAGAAACCATCACAATTTTCGCAAGTCTGATACTCGAAACCAATAACTACAAAGGCATAGGTTAAAAATACACATACCGTTGTAATCGGGCAAGTTTCTGCTTTCAGATGCAACAGGAATTTCTCGAGTTCGTCACTCCGTTCACGAGATATGGCAGTTTGAAGTTAAGGAATGCTTGAGAAACCAACAAAATTATCGTAAGTCTGATACTCGAAACCAATAACTACAAAGGCCTCGGGGAAAAATACACGTACCGTTGTAAACGGGCGAGTTTCTGCTTTCAGATGCAATAGGAAATTCTCGGGTTCGTCAATCCGTTCTCGAGATATGGCAGTTTGAGGTTAAGGAACGGTTGAGAAACCATTACGATTTTCGAAAGTCTGATACTCGAAACCAATATCTACTATGGCCTAGGGCAAAAATACGCGTACCGTTGTAATGGGGCGAGTTTCTGCTTTCAGATGCAATAGGAAATTCTCGAGTTCGTCAATCCGTTCGCGAGATATGGGAGTTTGAAGTTAAGGAATGCTTGAGAAACCATCAAAATTATCGCAAGTCTGATACTCGAAACCAATAACTACAATGGCCTAGGGGGAAAATACACGTACCGTTGTATTCGGGCGAGTTTCTGCTTTCAGATGCAACAGGAATTTCTCGAGTTCGTCAATCCGTTCGCGAGATATGGGAGTTT
This sequence comes from Ptiloglossa arizonensis, assembly GCF_051014685.1. NCBI lineage: Eukaryota > Metazoa > Arthropoda > Insecta > Hymenoptera > Colletidae > Ptiloglossa > Ptiloglossa arizonensis. The sequence goes on from NW_027478714.1 coordinate 66,416, forward strand.
GAAGTTAAGGAATGATTGAGAAACCTTCAAAATTTTCGCAGGTCTGATACTCGAAACAAATAACTGGAATGGCCTAGGGGTAAAGTACACCCACCATTGTAATCGGGCAAGTTTCTGCTTTCAGATGCAACAGGAATTTCTCGAGTTCGTCAGTCCGTTCGCGAGATATGGGAGTATGAAGTTAAGGAATGGTTGAGAAACCATCACAATTTTCGCCAGTCTGATACTCGAAACCAATAACTACTATGGCCTAGGGTAAAAATACACGTACCGTTGTAATCGGGCGAGTTTCTGCTTTCAGATGCAACAGGAATTTCTCGAGTTCGTCAATCCGTTTGCGAGATATGGGAGTATGAAGTTAAGAAATGGTTGAGAAACCATCACAATTTTCGCAAGTCTGATACTCGAAAACAATATCTACTATGGCCTAGGGCAAAAATACATGTACCGTTGTAATCGGGCGAGTTTCTGCTTTCAGATGCAACAGGAATTTCTCGAGTTCGTCAATCCGTTCACGAGATATGGGAGTTTGAAGTTAAGGAATGGTCGAGAAACCATCAAAATTTTCGCAAGTCTGATACTCGAATCCAATAACTACAAAGGCATAGGGGAAAAATGCACATACCTTTGTAATCGGGCGAGTTTCCACTTTCAGATGCAACAGTAATTTCTCGAGTTCGTCATTCCGTTCGCGAGATATGGGAGTTTGATGTTAAGGAATGCTTGAGAAACCATCAAAATTTTCCTAAGTCTGATACTCGAAACCAATAACTACTATGGCCTAGGGCAAAAATGCACATACCGTTGACATCGGGCGAGTTTCTGCTTTCAGATGCAATAGGAAATTCTCGAGTTCGTCAATCCGTTCGCGAGATATGGGAGTTTGAAGTTAAGGAATGCTTGAGAAACCATCAAAATTTTCGCAAGTCTGATACTCGAAACCAATAACTACAATGGCCTAGGGGAAAAACACACAAACCGTTGTAATCGGTCGAGTTTCTGCTTTCAGATGCAACAGGAATTTCTCGAGTTCGTCAATCCGTTCGCGAGATATGGGAGTTCGAAGTTAAGGAATGGTCGAGAAACCATCAAAATTTTCGCAAGTCTGATACTCGAAACCAATAACTAGTATGGCCTAGGGTAAAAATACACGTATCTTTGTAAACGGGCGTGTTTCTGCTTTCAGATGCAATAGGAAATTCTCGAGTACGTCAATCCGTTCGCGAGATATGGTAGTTTGGAGTTAAGGAATGTTTGAGAAACCATCAAAATTTTCGCAAGTCTGATACTGGAAACCAGTAACTACAATGGTCTAGGGGAAAAACACACATACCGTTGTAATCGGGCGAGTTTCTGCTTTCAGATGCAACAGGAATTTCTCGAGCTCGTCAATCCGTTCGCGAGATATGGGAGTATGAAGTTAAGAAATGGTTGAGAAACCATCACAATTTTCGCAAGTCTGATACTCGAAACCAATAACTACTATGGCCTAGGGTAAAAATACACGTACCGTTGTGATCGGGCGAGTTTCTGCTTTCAGATGCAACAGGAATTTCTCGAGTTCGTCAATCCGTTCGCGAGATATGGGAGTTTGAAGTTAAGGAATGGTTGAGAAACATTCAAAATTTTCGCTGGTCTGATACTCGAAACCAGTACCTGGAATGGCCTAGGTCAAAAATACACGTACCGTTGTAATCGGGCGTGTTTCTGCTTTCAGATGCCACAGGAATTTCTCGAGTTCGTCAATCCGTTCGCGAGATATGGGAGTTTGAAGTTAAGGAATGGTCGAGAAACCATCAAAATTTTCGCAAGTCTGATACTCGAATCCAATAACTACAAAGGCATAGGGGAAAAATGCACATACCTTTGTAATCGGGCGAGTTTCCACTTTCAGATGGAACAGTAATTTCTCGAGTTCGTCATTCCGTTCGCGAGATATGGGAGTTTGATGTTAAGGAATGCTTGAGAAACCATCAAAATTTTCGCAAGTCTGATACTCGAAACCAATAACTACTATGGCCTAGGGCAAAAATGCACATACCGTTGACATCGGGCGAGTTTCTGCTTTCAGATGCAATAGGAAATTCTCGAGTTCGTCAATCCGTTCGCGAGATATGGGAGTTTGAAGTTAAGGAATGCTTGAGAAACCATCAAAATTTTCGCAAGTCTGATACTCGAAACCAATGACTACTATGGCCTAGGGGAAAAACACACAAACCGTTGTAATCGGTCGAGTTTCTGCTTTCAGATGCAACAGGAATTTCTCGAGTTCGTCAATCCGTTCGCGAGATATGGGAGTTCGAAGTTAAGGAATGGTCGAGAAACCATCAAAATTTTCGCAAGTCTGATACTCGAAACCAATAACTACTATGGCCTAGGGTAAAAATACACGTATCTTTGTAAACGGGCGTGTTTCTGCTTTCAGATGCAATAGGAAATTCTCGAGTACGTCAATCCGTTCGCGAGATATGGTAGTTTGGAGTTATGGAATGCTTGAGAAACCATCAAAATTTTCGCAAGTCTGATACTCGAAACCAGTAACTACAATGGTCTAGGGGAAAAACACACATACCGTTGTAATCGGGCGAGTTTCTGCTTTCAGATGCAACAGGAATTTCTCGAGTTCGTCAATCCGTTCGCGAGATATGGGAGTATGAAGTTAAGAAATGGTTGAGAAACCATCACAATTTTCGGAAGTCTGATACTCGAAACCAATAACTACTATGGCCTAGGGTAAAAATACACGTACCGTTGTAATCTGGCGAGTTTCTGCTTTCAGATGCAACAGGAATTTCTCGAGTTCGTCAATCCGTTCGCGAGATATGGGAGTTTGAAGTTAAGGAATGGTTGAGAAACATTCAAAATTTTCGCTGGTCTGATACTCGAAACCAGTACCTGGAATGGCCTAGGTCAAAAATACACGTACCGTTGTAATCGGGCGTGTTTCTGCTTTCAGATGCCACAGGAATTTCTCGAGTTCGTCAATCCGTTCGCGAGATATGGGAGTTTGAAGTTAAGGAATGGTCGAGAAACCATCAAAATTTTCGCAAGTCTGATACTCGAATCCAATAACTACAAAGGCATAGGGGAAAAATGCACATACCTTTGTAATCGGGCGAGTTTCCACTTTCAGATGCAACAGTAATTTCTCGAGTTCGTCATTCCGTTCGCGAGATATGGGAGTTTGATGTTAAGGAATGCTTGAGAAACCATCAAAATTTTCGCAAGTCTGATACTCGAAACCAATAACTACTATGGCCTAGGGCAAAAATGCACATACCGTTGACATCGGGCGAGTTTCTGCTTTCAGATGCAATAGGAAATTCTCGAGTTCGTCAATCCGTTCGCGAGATATGGGAGTTTGAAGTTAAGGAATGGTTGAGAAACATTCAAAATTTTCGCTGGTCTGATACTCGAAACCAGTACCTGGAATGGCCTAGGTCAAAAATACACGTACCGTTGTAATCGGGCGTGTTTCTGCTTTCAGATGCCACAGGAATTTCTCGAGTTCGTCAATCCGTTCGCGAGATATGGGAGTTTGAAGTTAAGGAATGGTCGAGAAACCATCAAAATTTTCGCAAGTCTGATACTCGAATCCAATAACTACAAAGGCATAGGGGAAAAATGCACATACCTTTGTAATCGGGCGAGTTTCCACTTTCAGATGCAACAGTAATTTCTCGAGTTCGTCATTCCGTTCGCGAGATATGGGAGTTTGATGTTAAGGAATGCTTGAGAAACCATCAAAATTTTCGCAAGTCTGATACTCGAAACCAATAACTACTATGGCCTAGGGCAAAAATGCACATACCGTTGACATCGGGCGAGTTTCTGCTTTCAGATGCAATAGGAAATTCTCGAGTTCGTCAATCCGTTCGCGAGATATGGGAGTTTGAAGTTAAGGAATGCTTGAGAAACCATCAAAATTTTCGCAAGTCTGATACTCGAAACCAATAACTACAATGGCATAGGGGAAAAACACACAAACCGTTGTAATCGGTCGAGTTTCTGCTTTCAGATGCAACAGGAATTTCTCGAGTTCGTCAATCCGTTCGCGAGGTATGGGAGTTTGAAGTTAAGGAATGGTCGAGAAACCATCAAAATTTTCGCAAGTCTGATACTCGAAACCAATAACTACTATGGCCTAGGGTAAAAATACACGTACCGTTGTAATCGGGCGAGTTTCTGCTTTCAGATGCAACAGGAATTTCTCGAGTTCGTCAATCCGTTCGCGAGATATGGGAGTTTGAAGTTAAGGAATGGTTGAGAAACATTCAAAATTTTCGCTGGTCTGATACTCGAAACCAGTAACTGGAATAGCCTAGGTCAAAAATACACGTACCGTTGTAATCGGGCGTGTTTCTGCTTTCAGATGCAACAGGAATTTCTCGAGTTCGTCAATCCGTTCGCGAGATATCGGAGTTTGAAGTTAAGGAATGGTCGAGAAAACATCAAAATTTTCGCTGGTCTGATACTCGAAACCAGTAACTGGAATGGCCTAGGTCAAAAATACACGTACCGTTGTAATCGGGCGTGTTTCTGCTTTCAGATGCAACAGGAATTTCTCGAGTTCGTCAATCCGTTCGCGAGATATGGGAGTTTGAAGTTAAGGAATGGTCGAGAAACCATCAAAATTTTCGCAAGTCTGATACTCGAAACCAATAACTACTATGGCCTAGGGCAAAAATGCACATACCGTTGACATCGGGCGAGTTTCTGCATTCAGATGCAATAGGAAATTCTCGAGTTCGTCAATCCGTTCGCGAGATATGGGAGTTTGAAGTTAAGGAATGGTTGAGAAACATTCAAAATTTTCGTTGGTCTGATACTCGAAACCTATAACTGGAATGGCCTAGGTCAAAAATGCACATACCGTTGACATCGGGCGAGTTTCTGCTTTCAGATGCAATAGGAAATTCTCGAGTTCGTCAATCCGTTCGCGAGATATGGGAGTTTGAAGTTAAGGAATGGTTGAGAAACATTCAAAATTTTCGCTGGTCTGATACTCGAAACCAGTAACTGGAATAGCCTAGGTCAAAAATACACGTACCGTTGTAATCGGGCGTGTTTCTGCTTTCAGATGCAACAGGAATTTCTCGAGTTCGTCAATCCGTTCGCGAGATATCGGAGTTTGAAGTTAAGGAATGGTCGAGAAAACATCAAAATTTTCGCTGGTCTGATACTCGAAACCAGTAACTGGAATGGCCTAGGTCAAAAATACACGTACCGTTGTAATCGGGCGTGTTTCTGCTTTCAGATGCAACAGGAATTTCTCGAGTTCGTCAATCCGTTCGCGAGATATGGGAGTTTGAAGTTAAGGAATGGTCGAGAAACCATCAAAATTTTCGCAAGTCTGATACTCGAATCCAATTACTACAAAGGCATAGAGGAAAAATTCACATACCTTTGTAATCGGGCGAGTTTCCACTTTCAGATGCAACAGTAATTTCTCGAGTTCGTCATTCCGTTCGCCAGATATGGGAGTTTGATGTTAAGGAATGCTTGAGAAACCATCAAAATTTTCGCAAGTCTGATACTCGAAACCAATAACTACTATGGCCTAGGGCAAAAATGCACATACCGTTGACATCGGGCGAGTTTCTGCTTTCAGATGCAATAGGAAATTCTCGAGTTCGTCAATCCGTTCGCGAGATATGGGAGTTTGAAGTTAAGGAATGGTTGAGAAACATTCAAAATTTTCGCTTGTCTGATACTCGAAACCAGTAACTGGAATGTCCTAGGTCAAAAATACACGTACCGTTGTAATCGGGCGTGTTTCTGCTTTCAGATGCAACAGGAATTTCTCGAGTTCGTCAATCCGTTCGCGAGATATGGGAGTTTGAAGTTAAGGAATGGTCGAGAGAACGTCAAAATTTTCGCAAGTCTGATACTCGAATCCAATAACTACAAAGGCATAGGGGAAAAATGCACATACCTTTGTAATCGGGCGAGTTTCCACTTTCAGATGCAACAGGAATTTCTCGAGTTCGTCATTCCGTTCGCGAGATATGGGAGTTTCATGTTAAGGAATGCTTGAGAAACCATCAAAATTTTCGCAAGTCTGATACTCGAAACCAATAACTACTATGGCCTAGGGCAAAAATGCACATACCGTTGACATCGGGCGAGTTTCTGCTTTCAGATGCAATATTAAATTCTCGAGTTCGTCAATCCGTTCGCGAGATATGGGAGTTTGAAGTTAAGGAATGCTTGAGAAACCATCAAAATTTTCGCAAGTCTGATACTCGAAACCAATAACTACTATGGCCTAGGGCAAAAATGCACATACCTTTGACATCGGGCGAGTTTCTGCTTTCAGATGCAACAGGAATTTCTCGAATTCGTCAATCCGTTCGCGAGATATGGGAGTTTGAAGTTAAGGAATGGTTGAGAAACCTTCAAAATTTTCGCTGGTCTGATACTCGAAACCAATAACTGGAATGGCCTAGGTCAAAAATACACGTACCGTTGTAATCGGGCGAGCTTCCACTTTCAGATGCAACAGGAATTTCTCGACTTCGTCATTCCGTTCGCGAGATATGGGAGTTTGAAATTAAGGAGTGCTTGAGAAACCATCAAAATTTTCGAAATTCTGATGCTAGAAACCAATAACTACAATGGCCTAGGGGAAAAATACACATACCGTTGTAATCGGGCGAGTTTCTGCTCTCAGATGCAACAGGAAATTCTCGAGTTCGTCAATCCATTCGCGAGATATGGTAGTTTGAAGTTAAGGAATGGTTGAGAAACCATCAAAATTTTCGCAAGTCTGATACTCGAAACCAATAACTACAAAGGCATAGGGGAAAAATGCACATACCTTTGTAATCGGGCGCGTTTCCACTTTCAGATGCAGCAGGAATTTCTCGATTTCGTCATTCCGTTCGCTAGATATGGGAGTTTGAAATTAAAGAATGCTTGAGAAACCATCAAAATTTTCGCAAGTCTGCTACTCGAAACCAATAACTGGAATGGCCTAGGTCAAAAATACACGTACCGTTGTAATCGGGCGTGTTTCTGCTTTCAGATGCAATAGGAAATTCTCGAGTTCGTCAATCCGTTCGCGAGATATGGGAGTTTGAAGTTAAGGAATGCTTGAGAAACCATCAAAATTTTCGCAAGTCTGATACTCGAAACCAATAACTACAATGGCATAGGGGAAAAACACACAAACCGTTGTAATCGGTCGAGTTTCTGCTTTCAGATGCAACAGGAATTTCTCGAGTTCGTCAATCCGTTCGCGAGATATGGGAGTTTGAAGTTAAGGAATGGTCGAGAAACCATCAAAATTTTCGCAAGTCTGATACTCGAAACCAATAACTACTATGGCCTAGGGTAAAAATACGCGTACCGTTGTAATCGGGCGAGTTTCTGCTTTCAGATGCAACAGGAATTTCTCGAGTTCGTCAATCCGTTCGCGAGATATGGGAGTTTGAAGTTAAGGAATGGTTGAGAAACATTCAAAATTTTCGCTGGTCTGATACTCGAAACCAGTACCTGGAATGGCCTAGGTCAAAAATACACGTACCGTTGTAATCGGGCGTGTTTCTGCTTTCAGATGCCACAGGAATTTCTCGAGTTCGTCAATCCGTTCGCGAGATATGGGAGTTTGAAGTTAAGGAATGGTCGAGAAACCATCAAAATTTTCGCAAGTCTGATACTCGAATCCAATAACTACAAAGGCATAGGGGAAAAATGCACATACCTTTGTAATCGGGCGAGTTTCCACTTTCAGATGCAACAGTAATTTCTCGAGTTCGTCATTCCGTTCGCGAGATATGGGAGTTTGAAGTTAAGGAATGCTTGAGAAACCATCAAAATTTTCGCAAGTCTGATACTCGAAACCAATAACTACAATGGCCTAGGGGAAAAACACACATACCGTTGTAATCGGTCGAGTTTCTGCTTTCAGATGCAACAGGAATTTCTCGAGTTCGTCAATCCGTTCGCGAGATATGGGAGTTTGAAGTTAAGGAATGGTCGAGAAACCACCAAATTTTCGCAAGTCTGATACTCGAAACCAATAACTGGAATGGCCTAGGACAAAAATACACGTATCTTTGTAAACGGGCGTGTTTCTGCTTTCAGATGCAATAGGAAATTCTCGAGAACGTCAATCCGTTCGCGAGATATGGTAGTTTGGAGTTAAGGAATGTTTGAGAAACCATCAAAATTTTCGCAAGTCTGATACTCGAATCCAATAACTACAAAGGCATAGGGGAAAAATGCACATACCTTTGTAATCGGGCGAGTTTCCACTTTCAGATGCAACAGTAATTTCTCGAGTTCGTCATTCCGTTCGCGAGATATGGGAGTTTGAAGTTAAGGAATGCTTGAGAAACCATCAAAATTTTCGCAAGTCTGATACTCGAAACCAATAACTACAATGGCCTAGGGGAAAAACACACATACCGTTGTAATCGGTCGAGTTTCTGCTTTCAGATGCAACAGGAATTTCTCGAGTTCGTCAATCCGTTCGCGAGATATGGGAGTTTGAAGTTAAGGAATGGTCGAGAAACCATCAAAATTTTCGCAAGTCTGATACTCGAAACCAATAACTGGAATGGCCTAGGACAAAAATACACGTATCTTTGTAAACGGGCGTGTTTCTGCTTTCAGATGCAATAGGAAATTCTCGAGTACGTCAATCCGTTCGCGAGATATGGTAGTTTGGAGTTAAGGAATGTTTGAGAAACCATCAAAATTTTCGCAAGTCTGATACTCGAATCCAATAACTACAAAGGCATAGGGGAAAAATGCACATACCTTTGTAATCGGGCGAGTTTCCACTTTCAGATGCAACAGTAATTTCTCGAGTTCGTCATTCCGTTCGCGAGATATGGGAGTTTGAAGTTAAGGAATGCTTGAGAAACCATCAAAATTTTCGCAAGTCTGATACTCGAAACCAATAACTACAATGGCCTAGGGGAAAAACACACATACCGTTGTAATCGGTCGAGTTTCTGCTTTCAGATGCAACAGGAATTTCTCGAGTTCGTCAATCCGTTCGCGAGATATGGGAGTTTGAAGTTAAGGAATGGTCGAGAAACCATCAAAATTTTCGCAAGTCTGATACTCGAAACCAATAACTGGAATGGCCTAGGACAAAAATACACGTATCTTTGTAAACGGGCGTGTTTCTGCTTTCAGATGCAATAGGAAATTCTCGAGTACGTCAATCCGTTCGCGAGATATGGTAGTTTGGAGTTAAGGAATGTTTGAGAAACCATCAAAATTTTCGCAAGTCTGATACTCGAAACCAGTAACTACAATGGCCTAGGGGAAAAACACACATACCGTTGTAATCGGGCGAGTATCTGCTTTCAGATGCAACAGGAATTTCTCGAGTTCGTCAATCCGTTCGCGAGATATGGGAGTATGAAGTTAAGAAATGGTTGAGAAACCATCACAATTTTCGCAAGTCTGATACTCGAAACCAATAACTACTATGGCCTAGGGTAAAAATACACGTACCGTTGTAATCGGGCGAGTTTCTGCTTTCAGATGCAACAGGAATTTCTCGAGTTCGTCAATCCGTTCGCGAGATATGGGAGTTTGAAGTTAAGGAATGGTTGAGAAACATTCAAAATTTTCGCTGGTCTGATACTCGAAACCAGTAACTGGAATGGCCTAGGTCAAAAATACACGTACCGTTGTAATCGGGCGAGTTTCCACTTTCAGATGCAACAGGAATTTCTCGAGTTCGTCATTCCGTTCGCGAGATATGGGAGTTTGATGTTAAGGAATGCTTGAGAAACCATCAAAATTTTCGCAAGTCTGATACTCGAAACCAATAACTACTATGGCCTAGGGCAAAAATGCACATACCGTTGACATCGGGCGAGTTTCTGCATTCAGATGCAATAGGAAATTCTCGAGTTCGTCAATCCGTTCGCGAGATATGGGAGTTTGAAGTTAAGGAATGGTTGAGAAACATTCAAAATTTTCGTTGGTCTGATACTCGAAACCTATAACTGGAATGGCCTAGGTCAAAAATGCACATACCGTTGACATCGGGCGAGTTTCTGCTTTCAGATGCAATAGGAAATTCTCGAGTTCGTCAATCCGTTCGCGAGATATGGGAGTTTGAAGTTAAGGAATGGTTGAGAAACATTCAAAATTTTCGCTGGTCTGATACTCGAAAACAGTAACTGGAATAGCCTAGGTCAAAAATACACGTACCGTTGTAATCGGGCGTGTTTCTGCTTTCAGATGCAACAGGAATTTCTCGAGTTCGTCAATCCGTTCGCGAGATATCGGAGTTTGAAGTTAAGGAATGGTCGAGAAAACATCAAAATTTTCGCTGGTCTGATACTCGAAACCAGTAACTGGAATGGCCTAGGTCAAAAATACACGTACCGTTGTGATCGGGCGTGTTTCTGCTTTCAGATGCAACAGGAATTTCTCGAGTTCGTCAATCCGTTCGCGAGATATGGGAGTTTGAAGTTAAGGAATGGTCGAGAAACCATCAAAATTTTCGCAAGTCTGATACTCGAATCCAATTACTACAAAGGCATAGAGGAAAAATTCACATACCTTTGTAATCGGGCGAGTTTCCACTTTCAGATGCAACAGTAATTTCTCGAGTTCGTCATTCCGTTCGCGAGATATGGGAGTTTGATGTTAAGGAATGCTTGAGAAACCATCAAAATTTTCGCAAGTCTGATACTCGAAACCAATAACTACTATGGCCTAGGGCAAAAATGCACATACCGTTGACATCGGGCGAGTTTCTGCTTTCAGATGCAATAGGAAATTCTCGAGTTCGTCAATCCGTTCGCGAGATATGGGAGTTTGAAGTTAAGGAATGGTTGAGAAACATTCAAAATTTTCGCTTGTCTGATACTCGAAACCAGTAACTGGAATGTCCTAGGTCAAAAATACACGTACCGTTGTAATCGGGCGTGTTTCTGCTTTCAGATGCAACAGGAATTTCTCGAGTTCGTCAATCCGTTCGCGAGATATGGGAGTTTGAAGTTAAGGAATGGTCGAGAGAACATCAAAATTTTCGCAAGTCTGATACTCGAATCCAATAACTACAAAGGCATAGGGGAAAAATGCACATACCTTTGTAATCGGGCGAGTTTCCACTTTCAGATGCAACAGGAATTTCTCGAGTTCGTCATTCCGTTCGCGAGATATGGGAGTTTCATGTTAAGGAATGCTTGAGAAACCATCAAAATTTTCGCAAGTCTGATACTCGAAACCAATAACTACTATGGCCTAGGGCAAAAATGCACATACCGTTGACATCGGGCGAGTTTCTGCTTTCAGATGCAATATTAAATTCTCGAGTTCGTCAATCCGTTCGCGAGATATGGGAGTTTGAAGTTAAGGAATGCTTGAGAAACCATCAAAATTTTCGCAAGTCTGATACTCGAAACCTATAACTGGAATGGCCTAGGTCAAAAATGCACATACCGTTGACATCGGGCGAGTTTCTGCTTTCAGATGCAATAGGAAATTCTCGAGTTCGTCAATCCGTTCGCGAGATATGGGAGTTTGAAGTTAAGGAATGGTTGAGAAACATTCAAAATTTTCGCTTGTCTGATACTCGAAACCAGTAACTGGAATGTCCTAGGTCAAAAATACACGTACCGTTGTAATCGGGCGTGTTTCTGCTTTCAGATGCAACAGGAATTTCTCGAGTTCGTCAATCCGTTCGCGAGATATGGGAGTTTGAAGTTAAGGAATGGTCGAGAGAACATCAAAATTTTCGCAAGTCTGATACTCGAATCCAATAACTACAAAGGCATAGGGGAAAAATGCACATACCTTTGTAATCGGGCGAGTTTCCACTTTCAGATGCAACAGGAATTTCTCGAGTTCGTCATTCCGTTCGCGAGATATGGGAGTTTCATGTTAAGGAATGCTTGAGAAACCATCAAAATTTTCGCAAGTCTGATACTCGAAACCAATAACTACTATGGCCTAGGGCAAAAATGCACATACCGTTGACATCGGGCGAGTTTCTGCTTTCAGATGCAATATTAAATTCTCGAGTTCGTCAATCCGTTCGCGAGATATGGGAGTTTGAAGTTAAGGAATGCTTGAGAAACCATCAAAATTTTCGCAAGTCTGATACTCGAAACCAATAACTACTATGGCCTAGGGCAAAAATGCACATACCGTTGACATCGGGCGAGTTTCTGCATTCAGATGCAATAGGAAATTCTCGAGTTCGTCAATCCGTTCGCGAGATATGGGAGTTTGAGGTTAAGGAATGGTTGAGAAACATTCAAAATTTTCGTTGGTCTGATACTCGAAACCTATAACTGGAATGGCCTAGGTCAAAAATGCACATACCGTTGACATCGGGCGAGTTTCTGCTTTCAGATGCAATAGGAAATTCTCGAGTTCGTCAATCCGTTCGCGAGATATGGGAGTTTGAAGTTAAGGAATGGTTGAGAAACATTCAAAATTTTCGCTGGTCTGATACTCGAAACCAGTACCTGGAATGGCCTAGGTCAAAAATACACGTACCGTTGTAATCGGGCGTGTTTCTGCTTTCAGATGCCACAGGAATTTCTCGAGTTCGTCAATCCGTTCGCGAGATATGGGAGTTTGAAGTTAAGGAATGGTCGAGAAACCATCAAAATTTTCGCAAGTCTGATACTCGAATCCAATAACTACAAAGGCATAGGGGAAAAATGCACATACCTTTGTAATCGGGCGAGTTTCCACTTTCAGATGCAACAGTAATTTCTCGAGTTCGTCATTCCGTTCGCGAGATATGGGAGTTTGAAGTTAAGGAATGCTTGAGAAACCATCAAAATTTTCGCAAGTCTGATACTCGAAACCAATAACTACAATGGCCTAGGGGAAAAACACACATACCGTTGTAATCGGTCGAGTTTCTGCTTTCAGATGCAACAGGAATTTCTCGAGTTCGTCAATCCGTTCGCGAGATATGGGAGTTTGAAGTTAAGGAATGGTCGAGAAACCATCAAAATTTTCGCAAGTCTGATACTCGAAACCAATAACTACTATGGCCTAGGGCAAAAATGCACATACCGTTGACATCGGGCGAGATTCTGCTTTCAGATGCAATAGGAAATTCTCGAGTTCGTCAATCCGTTCGCGAGATATGGGAGTTTGAAGTTAAGGAATGGTTGAGAAACATTCAAAATTTTCGCTTGTCTGATACTCGAAACCAGTAACTGGAATGTCCTAGGTCAAAAATACACGTACCGTTGTAATCGGGCGTGTTTCTGCTTTCAGATGCAACAGGAATTTCTCGAGTTCGTCAATCCGTTCGCGAGATATGGGAGTTTGAAGTTAAGGAATGGTCGAGAGAACATCAAAATTTTCGCAAGTCTGATACTCGAATCCAATAACTACAAAGGCATAGGGGAAAAATGCACATACCTTTGTCATCGGGCGAGTTTCCACTTTCAGATGCAACAGGAATTTCTCGAGTTCGTCATTCCGTTCGCGAGATATGGGAGTTTCATGTTAAGGAATGCTTGAGAAACCATCAAAATTTTCGCAAGTCTGATACTCGAAACCAATAACTACTATGGCCTAGGGCAAAAATGCACATACCGTTGACATCGGGCGAGTTTCTGCTTTCAGATGCAATATTAAATTCTCGAGTTCGTCAATCCGTTCGCGAGATATGGGAGTTTGAAGTTAAGGAATGCTTGAGAAACCATCAAAATTTTCGCAAGTCTGATACTCGAAACCAATAACTACTATGGCCTAGGGCAAAAATGCACATACCGTTGACATCGGGCGAGTTTCTGCATTCAGATGCAATAGGAAATTCTCGAGTTCGTCAATCCGTTCGCGAGATATGGGAGTTTGAAGTTAAGGAATGGTTGAGAAACATTCAAAATTTTCGTTGGTCTGATACTCGAAACCTATAACTGGAATGGCCTAGGTCAAAAATGCACATACCGTTGACATCGGGCGAGTTTCTGCTTTCAGATGCAATAGGAAATTCTCGAGTTCGTCAATCCGTTCGCGAGATATGGGAGTTTGAAGTTAAGGAATGGTTGAGAAACATTCAAAATTTTCGCTGGTCTGATACTCGAAACCAGTACCTGGAATGGCCTAGGTCAAAAATACACGTACCGTTGTAATCGGGCGTGTTTCTGCTTTCAGATGCCACAGGAATTTCTCGAGTTCGTCAATCCGTTCGCGAGATATGGGAGTTTGAAGTTAAGGAATGGTCGAGAAACCATCAAAATTTTCGCAAGTCTGATACTCGAATCCAATAACTACAAAGGCATAGGGGAAAAATGCACATACCTTTGTAATCGGGCGAGTTTCCACTTTCAGATGCAACAGTAATTTCTCGAGTTCGTCATTCCGTTCGCGAGATATGGGAGTTTGAAGTTAAGGAATGCTTGAGAAACCATCAAAATTTTCGCAAGTCTGATACTCGAAACCAATAACTACAATGGCCTAGGGGAAAAACACACATACCGTTGTAATCGGTCGAGTTTCTGCTTTCAGATGCAACAGGAATTTCTCGAGTTCGTCAATCCGTTCGCGAGATATGGGAGTTTGAAGTTAAGGAATGGTCGAGAAACCACCAAATTTTCGCAAGTCTGATACTCGAAACCAATAACTGGAATGGCCTAGGACAAAAATACACGTATCTTTGTAAACGGGCGTGTTTCTGCTTTCAGATGCAATAGGAAATTCTCGAGTACGTCAATCCGTTCGCGAGATATGGTAGTTTGGAGTTAAGGAATGTTTGAGAAACCATCAAAATTTTCGCAAGTCTGATACTCGAATCCAATAACTACAAAGGCATAGGGGGAAAATGCACATACCTTTGTAATCGGGCGAGTTTCCACTTTCAGATGCAACAGTAATTTCTCGAGTTCGTCATTCCGTTCGCGAGATATGGGAGTTTGAAGTTAAGGAATGCTTGAGAAACCATCAAAATTTTCGCAAGTCTGATACTCGAAACCAATAACTACAATGGCCTAGGGGAAAAACACACATACCGTTGTAATCGGTCGAGTTTCTGCTTTCAGATGCAACAGGAATTTCTCGAGTTCGTCAATCCGTTCGCGAGATATGGGAGTTTGAAGTTAAGGAATGGTCGAGAAACCATCAAAATTTTCGCAAGTCTGATACTCGAAACCAATAACTGGAATGGCCTAGGACAAAAATACACGTATCTTTGTAAACGGGCGTGTTTCTGCTTTCAGATGCAATAGGAAATTCTCGAGTACGTCAATCCGTTCGCGAGATATGGTAGTTTGGAGTTAAGGAATGTTTGAGAAACCATCAAAATTTTCGCAAGACTGATACTCGAAACCAGTAACTACAATGGCCTAGGGGAAAAACACACATACCGTTGTAATCGGGCGAGTATCTGCTTTCAGATGCAACAGGAATTTCTCGAGTTCGTCAATCCGTTCGCGAGATATGGGAGTATGAAGTTAAGAAATGGTTGAGAAACCATCACAATTTTCGCAAGTCTGATACTCGAAACCAATAACTACTATGGCCTAGGGTAAAAATACACGTACCGTTGTAATCGGGCGAGTTTCTGCTTTCAGATGCAACAGGAATTTCTCGAGTTCGTCAATCCGTTCGCGAGATATGGGAGTTTGAAGTTAAGGAATGGTTGAGAAACATTCAAAATTTTCGCTGGTCTGATACTCGAAACCAGTAACTGGAATGGCCTAGGTCAAAAATACACGTACCGTTGTAATCGGGCGAGTTTCCACTTTCAGATGCAACAGGAATTTCTCGAGTTCGTCATTCCGTTCGCGAGATATGGGAGTTTGATGTTAAGGAATGCTTGAGAAACCATCAAAATTTTCGCAAGTCTGATACTCGAAACCAATAACTACTATGGCCTAGGGCAAAAATGCACATACCGTTGACATCGGGCGAGTTTCTGCATTCAGATGCAATAGGAAATTCTCGAGTTCGTCAATCCGTTCGCGAGATATGGGAGTTTGAAGTTAAGGAATGGTTGAGAAACATTCAAAATTTTCGTTGGTCTGATACTCGAAACCTATAACTGGAATGGCCTAGGTCAAAAATGCACATACCGTTGACATCGGGCGAGTTTCTGCTTTCAGATGCAATAGGAAATTCTCGAGTTCGTCAATCCGTTCGCGAGATATGGGAGTTTGAAGTTAAGGAATGGTTGAGAAACATTCAAAATTTTCGCTGGTCTGATACTCGAAACCAGTAACTGGAATAGCCTAGGTCAAAAATACACGTACCGTTGTAATCGGGCGTGTTTCTGCTTTCAGATGCAACAGGAATTTCTCGAGTTCGTCAATCCGTTCGCGAGATATCGGAGTTTGAAGTTAAGGAATGGTCGAGAAAACATCAAAATTTTCGCTGGTCTGATACTCGAAACCAGTAACTGGAATGGCCTAGGTCAAAAATACACGTACCGTTGTAATCGGGCGTGTTTCTGCTTTCAGATGCAACAGGAATTTCTCGAGTTCGTCAATCCGTTCGCGAGATATGGGAGTTTGAAGTTAAGGAATGGTCGAGAAACCATCAAAATTTTCGCAAGTCTGATACTCGAATCCAATTACTACAAAGGCATAGAGGAAAAATTCACATACCTTTGTAATCGGGCGAGTTTCCACTTTCAGATGCAACAGTAATTTCTCGAGTTCGTCATTCCGTTCGCGAGATATGGGAGTTTGATGTTAAGGAATGCTTGAGAAACCATCAAAATTTTCGCAAGTCTGATACTCGAAACCAATAACTACTATGGCCTAGGGCAAAAATGCACATACCGTTGACATCGGGCGAGTTTCTGCTTTCAGATGCAATAGGAAATTCTCGAGTTCGTCAATCCGTTCGCGAGATATGGGAGTTTGAAGTTAAGGAATGGTTGAGAAACATTCAAAATTTTCGCTTGTCTGATACTCGAAACCAGTAACTGGAATGTCCTAGGTCAAAAATACACGTACCGTTGTAATCGGGCGTGTTTCTGCTTTCAGATGCAACAGGAATTTCTCGAGTTCGTCAATCCGTTCGCGAGATATGGGAGTTTGAAGTTAAGGAATGGTCGAGAGAACATCAAAATTTTCGCAAGTCTGATACTCGAATCCAATAACTACAAAGGCATAGGGGAAAAATGCACATACCTTTGTAATCGGGCGAGTTTCCACTTTCAGATGCAACAGGAATTTCTCGAGTTCGTCATTCCGTTCGCGAGATATGGGAGTTTCATGTTAAGGAATGCTTGAGAAACCATCAAAATTTTCGCAAGTCTGATACTCGAAACCAATAACTACTATGGCCTAGGGCAAAAATGCACATACCGTTGACATCGGGCGAGTTTCTGCTTTCAGATGCAATATTAAATTCTCGAGTTCGTCAATCCGTTCGCGAGATATGGGAGTTTGAAGTTAAGGAATGCTTGAGAAACCATCAAAATTTTCGCAAGTCTGATACTCGAAACCAATAACTACTATGGCCTAGGGCAAAAATGCACATACCTTTGACATCGGGCGAGTTTCTGCTTTCAGATGCAACAGGAATTTCTCGAATTCGTCAATCCGTTCGCGAGATATGGGAGTTTGAAGTTAAGGAATGGTTGAGAAACCTTCAAAATTTTCGCTGGTCTGATACTCGAAACCAATAACTGGAATGGCCTAGGTCAAAAATACACGTACCGTTGTAATCGGGCGAGCTTCCACTTTCAGATGCAACAGGAATTTCTCGACTTCGTCATTCCGTTCGCGAGATATGGGAGTTTGAAATTAAGGAGTGCTTGAGAAACCATCAAAATTTTCGAAATTCTGATGCTAGAAACCAATAACTACAATGGCCTAGGGGAAAAATACACATACCGATGTAATCGGGCGAGTTTCTGCTCTCAGATGCAACAGGAAATTCTCGAGTTCGTCAATCCATTCGCGAGATATGGTAGTTTGAAGTTAAGGAATGGTTGAGAAACCATCAAAATTTTCGCAAGTCTGATACTCGAAACCAATAACTACAAAGGCATAGGGGAAAAATGCACATACCTTTGTAATCGGGCGCGTTTCCACTTTCAGATGCAGCAGGAATTTCTCGATTTCGTCATTCCGTTCGCTAGATATGGGAGTTTGAAATTAAAGAATGCTTGAGAAACCATCAAAATTTTCGCAAGTCTGATACTCGAAACCAATAACTACAAAGGCATAGGGGAAAAATGCACATACCTTTGTAATCGGGCGAGTTTGCACTTTCAGATGCAACAGGAATTTCTCGAATTCGACATTCCGTTCACGAGATATGGGAGGTTGAAGTTAAGGAATGCTTGAGAAACCATCAAAATTATCGTAAGTCTGATACTCGAAACCAATTACTACAAAGGCCTCGGGGAAAAATACACGTACCGTTGTAAAGGGGCGAGTTTCTGCTTTCAGATGCAGTAGGAAATTCTCGGGTTCGTCAATCCGTTCGCGAGATATGGGAGTTTGAGGTTAAGGAATGGTTGAGAAACCATCACAATTTTCGCAAGTCTGATACTCGAAACCAATATCTACTATGGCCTAGGGCAAAAATACACGTACCGTTGTAATCGGGCGTGTTTCTGCTTTCAGATGCAACAGGAATTTCTCGAGTTCGTCAATCCGTTCGCGAGATATGGGAGTTTGAAGTTAAGGAATGGTTGAGAAACCATCAAAATTTTCGCAAGTCTGATACTCGAAACCAATAACTACAAAGGCATAGGGGAAAAATGCACATACCTTTGTAATCGGGCGAGTTTCCACTTTCAGATGCAACAGGAATTTCTCGATTTCGTCATTCCGTTCGCGAGATATGGGAGTTTGAAATTAAGGAGTGCTTGAGAAACCATCAAAATTTTCGCAAGTCTGATACTCGAAACCAATAACTACAAAGGCATAGGGGAAAAATGCACATACCTTTGTAATCGGGCGAGTTTGCACTTTCAGATGCAACAGGAATTTCTCGAATTCGACATTCCGTTCGCGAGATATGGGAGTTTGAATTTAAGGAATGATTGAGAAACCATCAAAATTTTCGAAATTCTGATGCTAGAAGCCAATAACTACAATGGCCTAGGGGAAAAATACACATACCGTTGTAATCGGGCGAGTTTCTGCTCTCAGATGCAACAGGAATTTCTCGAGTTCGTCAATCCGTTCGCGAGATATGGGAGTTTGAAATTAAGGAATGGTTGAGAAACCTTCAAAATTTTCGCTGGTCTGATACTCGAAACCAATAACTGGAATGGCCTAGGTCAAAAATACACGCACCGTTGTAATCGGGCGTGTTTCTGCTTTCAGATGCAATAGGAAATTCTCGAGTTCGTCAATCCATTCGCGAGATATGGTAGTTTGAAGTTAAGGAATGGTTGAGAAACCATCAAAATTTTCGCAAGTCTGATACTCGAAACCAATAACTACAATGGCCTAGGAGAAAAATACACATACCGTTGTAATCGGGCGAGTTTCTGCTGTCAGATGCAACAGGAATTTCTCGAGTTCGTCACTCCGTTCACGAGATATGGGAGGTTGAAGTTAAGGAATGCTTGAGAAACCATCAAAATTATCGCAAGTCTGATACTCGAAACCAATAACTACAGAGGCCTAGGGGAAAAATACACGTACCTTTGTAATCGGGCTAGTTTCCACTTTCAGATGCAACAGGAATTTCTCGAGTTCGTCATTCCGTTCGCGAGATATGGGAGTTTGAAGTTATGGAATGCTAGAGAAACCATCAAAATTTTCGCAAGTCTGATACTCGAAACCAATAACTACAAAGGCATAGGGTAAAAATACACATGCCGTTGTAATCGGGCAAGTTTCTGCTTTCAGATGCAACAGGAATTTCTCGAGTTCGTCAATCCGTTCGCGAGATATGGGAGTTTGAATTTAAGGAATGGTTGACAAACCTTCAAAATTTTCGCAGGTCTGATACTCGAAACCAATAACTGGAATGGCCTAAGTCAAAAATACACGTATCGTTGTAATCGGGCGTGTTTCTTCTTTCAGATGCAATAGGAATTTCTCGAGTTCGTCAATCCGTTCGCGTGGTATGGGAGTATGAAGTTAAGGAATGGTTGAGAAACCATCACAATTTTCGCAAGTCTGATACTCGAAACCAAAAACTACTATGGCCTAGGCTAAAAATACACGTACCGTTGTAATCGGGCGAGTTTCTGCTTTCAGATGCAACAGGAATTTCTCGAGTTCGTCATTACGTTCGCGAGATATGGGAGTTTGAAGTTAAGGAATGGTTGAGAAACCATCAAAATCTTCGCTGGTCTGATACTCGAAACCAATCACTGGAATGGCCTAGGAGTAAAGTACACACACCATTGTAATCGCGCCAGTTTCTACTTTCAGATACAACAGGAATTTCTCGAGTTCGTCAATCCGTTCGCGAGATATGGGAGCTTGAAGTTAAGGAATGCTTGAGAAACCATCAAAATTATCGCAAGTCTGATACTCGAAACCAATAACTACAGAGGCCTAGGGGAAAAATACACGTACCTTTGTAATCGGGCTAGTTTCCACTTTCAGATGCATCAGGAATTTCTCGAGTTCGTCATTCCGTTCGCGAGATATGGGAGTTTGAAGTTATGGAATGCTTGAGAAACCATCAAAATTTTCGCAAGTCTGATACTCGAAACCAATAACTACAAAGGCATAGGGTAAAAATACACATGCCGTTGTAATCGGGCAAGTTTCTGCTTTCAGATGCAACAGGAATTTCTTGAGTTCGTCAATCCGTTCGCGAGATATGGGAGTTTGAAGTTAAGGAATGGTTGAGAAACCTTCAAAATTTTCGCAGGTCTGATACTCGAAACCAATAACTGGAATGGCCTAAGTCAAAAATACACGTATCGTTGTAATCGGGCGTGTTTCTGCTTTCAGATGCAATAGGAATTTCTCGAGTTCGTCAATCCGTTCGCGAGATATGGGAGCTTGAAGTTAAGGAATGCTTGAGAAACCATCAAAATTATCGCAAGTCTGATACTCGAAACCAATAACTACAAAGGCCTAGGGGAAAAATACACGTACCGTTGTAATCGGGCGAGTTTCTGCTTTCAGATGCAATAGGAAATTCTCGAGTTCGTCAATCCGTTCGCGAGATATGAGAGTATGAAGTTAAGGAATGGTTGAGAAACCTTCAAAATTTTCGCAGGTCTGATACTCGAAACCAATAACTGGAATGGCCTAAGTCAAAAATACACGTATCGTTGTAATCGGGCGTGTTTCTGCTTTCAGATGCAATAGGAAATTCTCGAGTTCGTCAATCCGTTCGCGAGATATGGGAGTATGAAGTTAAGGAATGGTTGAGAGACCATCACAATTTTCGCAAGTCTGATACTCGAAACCAATAACTACTATGGCCTAGGCTAAAAATACACGTACCGTTGTAATCGGGCGAGTTTCTGCTTTCACATGCAATAGGAAACTCTCGAGTTCGTAATCCGTTCGCGAGATATGGGAGTATGAAGTTAAGGAATGGTTGAGAAACCATCACAATTTTCGCAAGTCTGATACTCGAAACCAATAACTACTATGGCCTAGGGTAAAAATACACGTATCGTTGTAATCGGGCGTGTTTCGGCTTTCAGATGCAATAGGAAATTCTCGAGTTCGTCAATCCGTTCGCGAGATATGGGAGTATGAAGTTAAGGAATGGTTGAGAAACCATCACAATTTTCGCAAGTCTGATACTCGAAACCAATAACTACTATGGCCTAGGCTAAAAATACACGTACCGTTGTAATCGGGCGAGTTTCTGCTTTCAGATGCAACAGGAATTTCTCGAGTTCGTCATTACGTTCGCGAGATATGGGAGTTTGAAGTTAAGGAATGCTTGAGAAACCATCAAAATTATCGCAAGTCTGATACTCGAAACCAATAACTACAAAGGCCTAGGGGAAAAATACACGTACCGTTGTAATCGGGCGAGTTTCTGCTTTCAGATGCAATAGGAAATTCTCGAGTTCGTCAATCCGTTCGCGAGATATGGTAGTTTGAAGTTAAGGAATGTTTGAGAAACCATCAAAATTTTCGCAAATCTGATACTCGAAACCAATATCTACTATGGCCTAGGGCAAAAATACGCGTACCGTTGTAATCGGGCAAGTTTCTGCTTTCAGATGCAACAGGAATTTCTTGAGTTCGTCAATCCGTTCGCGAGATATGGGAGTTTGAAGTTAAGGAATGGTTGAGAAACCTTCAAAATTTTCGCAGGTCTGATACTCGAAACCAATAACTGGAATGGCCTAGGTCAAAAATACACGTATCGTTGTAATCGGGCGTGTTTCTGCTTTCAGATGCAATAGGAAATTCTCGAGTTCGTCAATCCGTTCGCGAGATATGGTAGTTTGAAGTTAAGGAATGTTTGAGAAACCATCAAAATTTTCGCAAATCTGATACTCGAAACCAATATCTACTATGGCCTAGGGCAAAAATACGCGTACCGTTGTAATCGGGCGAGTTTCTGCTTTCAGATGCAATAGGAAATTCTCGAGTTCGTCAATCCGTTCGCGAGATATGGGGTATGAAGTTAAGAAATGGTTGAGAAACCATCACAATTTTCGCAAGTCTGATACTCGAAACCAATAACTACAAAGGCATAGGTTAAAAATACACATACCGTTGTAATCGGGCAAGTTTCTGCTTTCAGATGCAACAGGAATTTCTCGAGTTCGTCACTCCGTTCACGAGATATGGCAGTTTGAAGTTAAGGAATGCTTGAGAAACCAACAAAATTATCGTAAGTCTGATACTCGAAACCAATAACTACAAAGGCATAGGGTAAAAATACACATGCCGTTGTAATCGGGCAAGTTTCTGCTTTCAGATGCAACAGGAATTTCTTGAGTTCGTCAATCCGTTCGCGAGATATGGGAGTTTGAAGTTAAGGAATGGTTGAGAAACCTTCAAAATTTTCGCAGGTCTGATACTCGAAACCAATAACTGGAATGGCCTAAGTCAAAAATACACGTATCGTTGTAATCGGGCGTGTTTCTGCTTTCAGATGCAATAGGAATTTCTCGAGTTCGTCAATCCGTTCGCGAGATATGGGAGCTTGAAGTTAAGGAATGCTTGAGAAACCATCAAAATTATCGCAAGTCTGATACTCGAAACCAATAACTACAAAGGCCTAGGGGAAAAATACACGTACCGTTGTAATCGGGCGAGTTTCTGCTTTCAGATGCAATAGGAAATTCTCGAGTTCGTCAATCCGTTCGCGAGATATGAGAGTATGAAGTTAAGGAATGGTTGAGAAACCTTCAAAATTTTCGCAGGTCTGATACTCGAAACCAATAACTGGAATGGCCTAAGTCAAAAATACACGTATCGTTGTAATCGGGCGTGTTTCTGCTTTCAGATGCAATAGGAAATTCTCGAGTTCGTCAATCCGTTCGCGAGATATGGGAGTATGAAGTTAAGGAATGGTTGAGAGACCATCACAATTTTCGCAAGTCTGATACTCGAAACCAATAACTACTATGGCCTAGGCTAAAAATACACGTACCGTTGTAATCGGGCGAGTTTCTGCTTTCACATGCAATAGGAAACTCTCGAGTTCGTAATCCGTTCGCGAGATATGGGAGTATGAAGTTAAGGAATGGTTGAGAAACCATCACAATTTTCGCAAGTCTGATACTCGAAACCAATAACTACTATGGCCTAGGGTAAAAATACACGTATCGTTGTAATCGGGCGTGTTTCGGCTTTCAGATGCAATAGGAAATTCTCGAGTTCGTCAATCCGTTCGCGAGATATGGGAGTATGAAGTTAAGGAATGGTTGAGAAACCATCACAATTTTCGCAAGTCTGATACTCGAAACCAATAACTACTATGGCCTAGGCTAAAAATACACGTACCGTTGTAATCGGGCGAGTTTCTGCTTTCAGATGCAACAGGAATTTCTCGAGTTCGTCATTACGTTCGCGAGATATGGGAGTTTGAAGTTAAGGAATGCTTGAGAAACCATCAAAATTATCGCAAGTCTGATACTCGAAACCAATAACTACAAAGGCCTAGGGGAAAAATACACGTACCGTTGTAATCGGGCGAGTTTCTGCTTTCAGATGCAATAGGAAATTCTCGAGTTCGTCAATCCGTTCGCGAGATATGAGAGTATGAAGTTAAGGAATGGTTGAGAAACCATCACAATTTTCGCAAGTCTGATACTCGAAACCAATAACTACTATGTCCTAGGGGAAAAATACACATACCGATGTAATCGGGCGAGTTTCTGCTTTCAGATGCAACAGGAATTTCTCGAGTTCGTCAATCCGTTCGCGAGATATGGGAGCTTGAAGTTAAGGAATGCTTGAGAAACCATCAAAATTATCGCAAGTCTGATACTCGAAACCAATAACTACACAGGCCTAGGGAAAAATACACGTACCGTTGTAATCGGGCGAGTTTCTGCTTTCAGATGCAATAGGAAATTCTCGAGTTCGTCAATCCGTTCGCGAGATATGGGAGTATGAAGTTAAGGAATGGTTGAGAAACCATCACAATTTTCGCAAGTCTGATACTCGAAACCAATAACTACTATGGCCTAGGCTAAAAATACACGTACCGTTGTAATCAGGCGAGTTTCTGCTTTCAGATGCAACAGGAATTTCTCGAGTTCGTCATTACGTTCGCGAGATATGGGAGTTTGAAGTTAAGGAATGGTTGAGAAACCATCAAAATCTTCGCTGGTCTGATACTCGAAACCAATCACTGGAATGGCCTAGGAGTAAAGTACACACACCATTGTAATCGCGCCAGTTTCTACTTTCAGATACAACAGGAATTTCTCGAGTTCGTCAATCCGTTCGCGAGATATGGGAGCTTGAAGTTAAGGAATGCTTGAGAAACCATCAAAATTATCGCAAGTCTGATACTCGAAACCAATAACTACAGAGGCCTAGGGGAAAAATACACGTACCTTTGTAATCGGGCTAGTTTCCACTTTCAGATGCAACAGGAATTTCTCGAGTTCGTCATTCCGTTCGCGAGATATGGGAGTTTGAAGTTATGGAATGCTTGAGAAACCATCAAAATTTTCGCAAGTCTGATACTCGAAACCAATAACTACAAAGGCATAGGGTAAAAATACACATGCCGTTGTAATCGGGCAAGTTTCTGCTTTCAGATGCAACAGGAATTTCTTGAGTTCGTCAATCCGTTCGCGAGATATGGGAGTTTGAAGTTAAGGAATGGTTGAGAAACCTTCAAAATTTTCGCAGGTCTGATACTCGAAACCAATAACTGGAATGGCCTAAGTCAAAAATACACGTATCGTTGTAATCGGGCGTGTTTCTGCTTTCAGATGCAATAGGAATTTCTCGAGTTCGTCAATCCGTTCGCGAGATATGGGAGCTTGAAGTTAAGGAATGCTTGAGAAACCATCAAAATTATCGCAAGTCTGATACTCGAAACCAATAACTACAAAGGCCTAGGGGAAAAATACACGTACCGTTGTAATCGGGCGAGTTTCTGCTTTCAGATGCAACAGGAATTTCTCGAGTTCGTCAATCCGTTCGCGAGATATGGGAGCTTGAAGTTAAGGAATGCTTGAGAAACCATCAAAATTATCGCAAGTCTGATACTCGAAACCAATAACTACATAGGCCTAGGGGAAAAATACACGTACCGTTGTAATCGGGCGAGTTTCTGCTTTCAGATGCAATAGGAAAATCTCGAGTTCGTCAATCCGTTCGCGAGATATGGGAGTATGAAGTTAAGGAATGGTTGAGAAACCATCACAATTTTCGCAAGTCTGATACTCGAAACCAATAACTACTATGGCCTAGGCTAAAAATACACGTATCGTTGTAATCGGGCGTGTTTCTGCTTTCAGATGCAATAGGAATTTCTCGAGTTCGTCAATCCGTTCGCGAGATATGGGAGCTTGAAGTTAAGGAATGCTTGAGAAACCATCAAAATTATCGCAAGTCTGATAATCGAAACCAATAACTACAAAGGCCTAGGGGAAAAATACACGTACCGCTGTAATCGGGCGAGTTTCTGCTTTCAGATGCAATAGGAAATTCTCGAGTTCGTCAATCCGTTCGCGAGATATGAGAGTATGAAGTTAAGGAATGGTTGAGAAACCTTCAAAATTTTCGCAGGTCTGATACTCGATACCAATAACTGGAATGGCCTAAGTCAAAAATACAGGTATCGTTGTAATCGGGCGTGTTTCTGCTTTCAGATGCAATAGGAAATTCTCGAGTTCGTCAATCCGTTCACGAGATATGGGAGTATGAAGTTAAGGAATGGTTGAGAGACCATCACAATTTTCGCAAGTCTGATACTCGAAACCAATAACTACTATGGCCTAGGCTAAAAATACACGTACCGTTGTAATCGGGCGAGTTTCTGCTTTCACATGCAATAGGAAATTCTCGAGTTCGTCAATCCGTTCGCGAGATATGGGAGTATGAAGTTAAGGAATGGTTGAGAAACCATCACAATTTTCGCAAGTCTGATACTCGAAACCAATAACTACTATGGCCTAGGGTAAAAATACACGTATCGTTGTAATCGGGCGTGTTTCGGCTTTCAGATGCAATAGGAAATTCTCGAGTTCGTCAATCCGTTCGCGAGATATGGGAGTATGAAGTTAAGGAATGGTTGAGAAACCATCACAATTTTCGCAAGTCTGATACTCGAAACCAATAACTACTATGGCCTAGGCTAAAAATACACGTACCGTTGTAATCGGGCGAGTTTCTGCTTTCAGATGCAACAGGAATTTCTCGAGTTCGTCATTACGTTCGCGAGATATGGGAGTTTGAAGTTAAGGAATGCTTGAGAAACCATCAAAATTATCGCAAGTCTGATACTCGAAACCAATAACTACAAAGGCCTAGGGGAAAAATACACGTACCGTTGTAATCGGGCGAGTTTCTGCTTTCAGATGCAATAGGAAATTCTCGAGTTCGTCAATCCGTTCGCGAGATATGAGAGTATGAAGTTAAGGAATGGTTGAGAAACCATCACAATTTACGCAAGTCTGATACTCGAAACCAATAACTACTATGGCCTAGGGGAAAAATACACATACCAATGTAATCGGGCGAGTTTCTGCTTTCAGATGCAACAGGAATTTCTCGAGTTCGTCAATCCGTTCGCGAGATATGGGAGCTTGAAGTTAAGGAATGCTTGAGAAACCATCAAAATTATCGCAAGTCTGATACTCGAAACCAATAACTACACAGGCCTAGGGAAAAATACACGTACCGTTGTAATCGGGCGAGTTTCTGCTTTCAGATGCAATAGGAAATTCTCGAGTTCGTCAATCCGTTCGCGAGATATGGGAGTATGAAGTTAAGGAATGGTTGAGAAACCATCACAATTTTCGCAAGTCTGATACTCGAAACCAATAACTACTATGGCCTAGGCTAAAAATACACGTACCGTTGTAATCAGGCGAGTTTCTGCTTTCAGATGCAACAGGAATTTCTCGAGTTCGTCATTACGTTCGCGAGATATGGGAGTTTGAAGTTAAGGAATGGTTGAGAAACCATCAAAATCTTCGCTGGTCTGATACTCGAAACCAATCACTGGAATGGCCTAGGAGTAAAGTACACACACCATTGTAATCGCGCCAGTTTCTACTTTCAGATACAACAGGAATTTCTCGAGTTCGTCAATCCGTTCGCGAGATATGGGAGCTTGAAGTTAAGGAATGCTTGAGAAACCATCAAAATTATCGCAAGTCTGATACTCGAAACCAATAACTACAGAGGCCTAGGGGAAAAATACACGTACCTTTGTAATCGGGCTAGTTTCCACTTTCAGATGCAACAGGAATTTCTCGAGTTCGTCATTCCGTTCGCGAGATATGGGAGTTTGAAGTTATGGAATGCTTGAGAAACCATCAAAATTTTCGCAAGTCTGATACTCGAAACCAATAACTACAAAGGCATAGGGTAAAAATACACATGCCGTTGTAATCGGGCAAGTTTCTGCTTTCAGATGCAACAGGAATTTCTTGAGTTCGTCAATCCGTTCGCGAGATATGGGAGTTTGAAGTTAAGGAATGGTTGAGAAACCTTCAAAATTTTCGCAGGTCTGATACTCGAAACCAATAACTGGAATGGCCTAAGTCAAAAATACACGTATCGTTGTAATCGGGCGTGTTTCTGCTTTCAGATGCAATAGGAATTTCTCGAGTTCGTCAATCCGTTCGCGAGATATGGGAGCTTGAAGTTAAGGAATGCTTGAGAAACCATCAAAATTATCGCAAGTCTGATACTCGAAACCAATAACTACAAAGGCCTAGGGGAAAAATACACGTACCGTTGTAATCGGGCGAGTTTCTGCTTTCAGATGCAATAGGAAATTCTCGAGTTCGTCAATCCGTTCGCGAGATATGAGAGTATGAAGTTAAGGAATGGTTGAGAAACCATCACAATTTTCGCAAGTCTGATACTCGAAACCAATAACTACTATGGCCTAGGGGAAAAATACACATACCGTTGTAATCGGGAGAGTTTCTGCTTTCAGATGCAACAGGAATTTCTCGAGTTCGTCAATCCGTTCGCGAGATATGGGAGCTTGAAGTTAAGGAATGCTTGAGAAACCATCAAAATTATCGCAAGTCTGATACTCGAAACCAATAACTACATAGGCCTAGGGGAAAAATACACGTACCGTTGTAATCGGGCGAGTTTCTGCTTTCAGATGCAATAGGAAATTCTCGAGTTCGTCAATCCGTTCGCGAGATATGGGAGTATGAAGTTAAGGAATGGTTGAGAAACCATCACAATTTTCGCAAGTCTGATACTCGAAACCAATAACTACTATGGCCTAGGCTAAAAATACACGTATCGTTGTAATCGGGCGTGTTTCTGCTTTCAGATGCAATAGGAATTTCTCGAGTTCGTCAATCCGTTCGCGAGATATGGGAGCTTGAAGTTAAGGAATGCTTGAGAAACCATCAAAATTATCGCAAGTCTGATAATCGAAACCAATAACTACAAAGGCCTAGGGGAAAAATACACGTACCGTTGTAATAGGGCGAGTTTCTGCTTTCAGATGCAACAGGAATTTCTCGAGTTCGTCATTCCGTTCGCGAGATATGGGAGTTTGAAGTTATGGAATGCTTGAGAAACCATCAAAATTTTCGCAAGTCTGATACTCGAAACCAATAACTACAAAGGCATAGGGTAAAAATACACATGCCGTTGTAATCGGGCAAGTTTCTGCTTTCAGATGCAACAGGAATTTCTCGAGTTCGTCAATCCGTTCGCGAGATATGGGAGCTTGAAGTTAAGGAATGCTTGAGAAACCATCAAAATTATCGCAAGTCTGATACTCGAAACCAATAACTACAAAGGCCTAGGGGAAAAATACACGTACCGTTGTAATCGGGCGAGTTTCTGTTTCAGATGCAATAGGAAATTCTCGAGTTCGTCAATCCGTTCGCGAGATATGAGAGTATGAAGTTAAGGAATGGTTGAGAAACCATCACAATTTTCGCAAGTCTGATACTCGAAACCAATAACTACTATTGCCTAGGGGAAAAATACACATACCGTTGTAATCGGGCGAGTTTCTGCTTTCAGATGCAACAGGAATTTCTCGAGTTCGTCAATCCGTTCGCGAGATATGGGAGCTTGAAGTTAAGGAATGCTTGAGAAACCATCAAAATTATCGCAAGTCTGATACTCGAAACCAATAACTACATAGGCCTAGGGGAAAAATACACGTAACGTTGTAATCGGGCGAGTTTCTGCTTTCAGATGCAATAGGAAATTCTCGAGTTCGTCAATCCGTTCGCGAGATATGGGAGTATGAAGTTAAGGAATGGTTGAGAAACCATCACAATTTTCGCAAGTCTGATACTCGAAACCAATAACTACTATGGCCTAGGCTAAAAATACACGTACCGTTGTAATCGGGCGAGTTTCTGCTTTCAGATGCAACAGGAATTTCTCGAGTTCGTCATTACGTTCGCGAGATATGGGAGTATGAAGTTAAGGAATGGTTGAGAAACCATCACAATTTTCGCAAGTCTGATACTCGAAACCAATAACTACTATGGCCTAGGCTAAAAATACACGTACCGTTGTAATCGGGCGAGTTTCTGCTTTCAGATGCAACAGGAATTTCTCGAGTTCGTCATTACGTTCGCGAGATATGGGAGTTTGAAGTTAAGGAATGGTTGAGAAACCATCAAAATCTTCGCTGGTCTGATACTCGAAACCAATCACTGGAATGGCCTAGGGTTAAAGTACACACACCAATGTAATCGGGCCAGTTTCTACTTTCAGATACAACAGGAAATTCTCGAGTTCGTCAATGCGTTCGCGAGATATGGGAGTTTGAAGTTAAGGAATGGTTGAGAAACCATCAAAATTTTCGCAAGTCTGATACTCGAAACCAATAACTACAAAGGCATAGGGGAAAAATGCACATACCTTTGTAATCGGGCTAGTTTCCACTTTCAGATGCAACAAGAATTTCTCGAGTTCGTCAATCCGTTCGCGAGATATGGGAGTTTGAAGTTAAGGAATGGTTGAGAAACCTTCAAAATTTTCGCAGGTCTGATACTCGAAACCAATAACTGGAATGGCCTAGGTAAAAAATACACGTATCGTTGTAGTCGGGCGTGTTTCTGCTTTCAGATGCAATAGGAAATTCTCGAGTTCGTCAATCCGTTCGCGAGATATGGTAGTTTGAAGTTAAGGAATGTTTGAGAAACAATCAAAATTTTCGCAAGTCTGATACTCGAAACCAATAACTACAATGGCCTAGGGGAAAAATACACATACCGTTGTAATCGGGCGAGTTTCTGCTTTCAGATGCAACAGGAATTTCTCGAGTTCGTCAATCCGTTCGCGAGATATGGGAGCTTGAAGTTAAGGAATGCTTGAGAAACCATCAAAATTATCGCAAGTCTGATACTCGAAACCAATAACTACAAAGGCCTAGGGGAAAAATACACGTACCGTTGTAATCGGGCGAGTTTCTGCTTTCAGATGCAATAGGAAATTCTCGAGTTCGTCAATCCGTTCGCGAGATATGGGAGTATGAAGTTAAGGAATGGTTGAGAAACCATCACAATTTTCGCAAGTCTGATACTCGAAACCAATAACTACTATGGCCTAGGGGAAAAATACACATACCGTTGTAAACGGGCGAGTTTCTGCTTTCAGATGCAATAGGAAATTCTCGAGTTCGTCAATCCGTTCGCGAGATATGGGAGTTTGAAGTTAAGGAATTGTTGAGAAACCATCAAAATTTTCGCAAGTCTGATACTCGAAACCAATAACTACAAAGGCATAGGGGAAAAATGCACATACCTTTGTAATCGGGCTAGTTTCTGCTTTCAGATGCAACAGGAATTTCTCGAGTTCGTCAATCCGTTCTCGAGATATGGGAGCTTGAAGTTAAGGAATGCTTGAGAAACCATCAAAATTATCGCAAGTCTGATACTCGAAACCAATAACTACAAAGGCCTAGGGGAAAAATACACGTACCGTTGCAATCGGGCGAGTTTCTGCTTTCAGATGCAACAGGAAATTCTCGAGTTCGTCAATCCGTTCGCGAGATATGGGAGTTTGAAGGTAAGGAATGGTTGAGAAACCATCAAAATTTTCGCAAGTCTGATACTCGAAACCAATAACTACAAAGGAATAGGGGAAAAATGCACATACCTATGTAATCGGGCGAGTTACCACTTTCAGATGCAACAGGAATTTCTCGAGTTCGTCATTCCGTTCGCGAGATATGGGAGTTTGAAGTTAAGGAATGGTTGAGAAACCATCAAAATTTTCGAAATTCTGATGCTAGAAACCAATAACTAAAATGGCCTAGGGGAAAAATACACATACTGTTGTAAACGGGCGAGTTTCTGCTTTCAGATGCAATAGGAAATTCTCGAGTTCGTCAATCCATTCGTGAGATATGGTAGTTTGAAGTTAAAGAATGCTTGAGAAACCATCAAAATTTTCGCAAGTCTGATACTCGAAACCAATAACTGGAATGGCCTATGTCAAAAATACACGTACCGTTGTAATCGGGCGTGTTTCTGCTTTCAGATGCAATAGGAAATTCTCGAGTTCGTCAATCAATTCGTGAGATATGGTAGTTTGAAGTTAAGGAATGGTTGAGAAACCATCAAAATTATCGCAAGTCTGATACTCGAAACCAATAACTACAAAGGCCTAGGGGAAAAATACACGTACCGTTGTAATCGGGCGAGTTTCTGCTTTCAGATGCAATAGGAAATTCTCGAGTTCGTCAATCCGTTCGCGAGATATGGGAGTATGAAGTTAAGGAATGGTTGAGAAACCATCACAATTTTCGCAAGTCTGATACTCGAAACCAATAACTACTATGGCCTAGGGGAAAAATACACATACCGTTGTAAACGGGCGAGTTTCTGCTTTCAGATGCAACAGGAATTTCTCGAGTTCGTCAATCCGTTCGCGAGATATGGGAGCTTGAAGTTAAGGAATGCTTGAGAAACCATCAAAATTATCGCAAGTCTGATACTCGAAACCAATAACTACAAAGGCCTAGGGGAAAAATACACGTACCGTTGTAATCGGGCGAGTTTCTGCTTTCAGATGCAATAGGAAATTCTCGAGTTCGTCAATCCGTTTGCGAGATATGGGAGTTTGAAGTTAAGGAATTGTTGAGAAACCATCAAAATTTTCGCAAGTCTGATACTCGAAACCAATAACTACAAAGGCATAGGGGAAAAATGCACATACCTTTGTAATCGGGCTAGTTTCCACTTTCAGATGCAACAGGAATTTCTCGAGTTCGTCAATGCGTTCGCGAGATATGGGAGTTTGAAGGTAAGGAATGGTTGAGAAACCATCAAAATTTTCGCAAGTCTGATACTCGAAACCAATAACTACAAAGGAATAGGGGAAAAATGCACATACCTATGTAATCGGGCGAGTTACCACTTTCAGATGCAACAGGAATTTCTCGAGTTCGTCATTCCGTTCGCGAGATATGGGAGTTTGAAGTTAAGGAATGGTTGAGAAACCATCAAAATTTTCGAAATTCTGATGCTAGAAACCAATAACTAAAATGGCCTAGGGGAAAAATACACATACTGTTGTAAACGGGCGAGTTTCTGCTTTCAGATGCAATAGGAAATTCTCGAGTTCGTCAATCCGTTCGCGAGATATGGGAGTTTGAAGTTAAGGAATGGATGAGAAACCATCACAATTTTCGCAAGTCTGATACTCGAAAACAATATCTACTGTGGCCTAGGGCAAAAATACATGTACCGTTGTAATCGGGCGAGTTTCTGCTTTCAGATGCAATAGGAAATTCTCGAGTTCGTCAATCCGTTCGCGAGATATGGGAGTTTGAAGTTAAGGAATGCTTGAGAAACCATCAAAATTTTCGCAAGTCTGATACTCGAAACCAATAACTACAATGGCCTAGGGGAAAAATACACATACCGTTGTAATCGGTAGAGTTTCTGCTTTCAGATGCAACAGGAATTTCTCGAGTTCGTCAATCCGTTCGCGAGATATGGGAGTTTGAAGTTAAGGAATGGTCGAGAAACCATCAAAATTTTCGCAAGTCTGATACTCGAATCCAATAACTACAAATGCATAGGGGAAAAATGCACATACCGTTGTAATCGGGCGAGATTCCACATTCAGATGCAACAGGAATTTCTCGAGTTCGACATTCCCTTCGCGAGATATGGGAGTTTGAAGTTAAGGAATGGTTGAGAAACCATCAAAATTTTCGAAATTCTGATGCTAGAAACCAATAACTAAAATGGCCTAGGGGAAAAATACACATACCGTTGTAAACGGGCGAGTTTCTGCTTTCAGATGCAACAGGAATTTCTCGAGTTCGTCAATCCGTTCGCGAGATATGGGAGCTTGAAGTTAAGGAATGCTTGAGAAACCATCAAAATTATCGCAAGTCTGATACTCGAAACCAATAACTACAAAGGCCTAGGGGAAAAATACACGTACCGTTGTAATCGGGCGAGTTTCTGCTTTCAGATGCAATAGGAAATTCTCGAGTTCGTCAATCCGTTCGCGAGATATGGGAGTATGAATTTAAGGAATGGTTGAGAAACCATCACAATTTTCGCAAGTCTGATACTCGAAACCAATAACTGCGAAGGCCTAGGGGAAAAATACACGTACCGTTGTAATCGGGCGAGTTTCTGCTTTCAGATGCAATAGGAAATTCTCGAGTTCGTCAATCCGTTCGCGAGATATGGGAGTATGAAGTTAAGGAATGGTTGAGAAACCATCACAATTTTCGCAAGTCTGATACTCGAAACCAATAACTACTATGGCCTAGGGTAAAAATACACGTACTGTTGTAATCGGGCGAGTTTCTGCTTTCAGATGCAACAGGAATTTCTCGAGTTCGTCAATCCGTTCGCGAGATATGGCAGTTTGAAGTTAAGGAATTGTTGAGAAACCATCAAAATTTTCGCAAGTCTGATACTCGAAACCAATAACTACAAAGGCATAGGGGAAAAATGCACATACCTTTGTAATCGGGCTAGTTTCCACTTTCAGATGCAACAGGAATTTCTCGAGTTCGTCAATGCGTTCGCGAGATATGGGAGTTTGAAGGTAAGGAATGGTTGAGAAACCATCAAAATTTTCGCAAGTCTGATACTCGAAACCAATAACTACAAAGGAATAGGGGAAAAATGCACATACCTATGTAATCGGGCGAGTTACCACTTTCAGATGCAACAGGAATTTCTCGAGTTCGTCATTCCGTTCGCGAGATATGGGAGTTTGAAATTAAGGAATGCTTGAGAAACCATCAAAATTTTCGCAAGTCTGATACTCGAAACCAATAACTACAATGGCCTAGGGGAAAAATGCACATACCTTTGTAATCGGGCGAGTTTCTGCTTTCAGATGCAACAGGAATTTCTCGAGTTCGTCAATCCGTTCGCGAGATATGGGAGTTTGAAGTTAAGGAATGGTTGAGAAACCATCACAATTTTCGCAAGTCTGATACTCGAAAACAATATCTACTATGGCCTAGAGCAAAAATACATGTACCGTTGTAATCGGGCGAGTTTCTGCTTTCAGATGCAACAGGAATTTCTCGAGTTCGTCAATCCGTTCGCGAGATATGGGAGTTTGAAGTTAAGGAATGGTTGAGAAACCATCACAATTTTCGCAAGTCTGATACTCGAAAACAATATCTACTATGGCCTAGAGCAAAAATACATGTACCGTTGTAATCGGGCGAGTTTCTGCTTTCAGATGCAATAGGAAATTCTCGAGTTCGTCAATCCGTTCGCGAGATATGGGAGTTTGAAGTTAAGGAATGCTTGAGAAACCATCAAAATTTTCGCAAGTATGATACTCGAAACCAATAACTACAATGGCCTAGGGGAAAAATACACATACCGTTGTAATCGGTCGAGTTTCTGCTTTCAGATGCAACAGGAATTTCTCGAGTTCGTCAATCCGTTCGCGAGATATGGGAGTTTGAAGTTAAGGAATGGTTGAGAAACCATCAAAATTTTCGAAATTCTGATACTCGAAACCAATAACTACAAAGGCATAGGGGAAAAATGCACATACCGTTGTAAACGGGCGAGTGTCTGCTTTCAGATGCAACAGGAATTTCTCGAGTTCGTCAATCCGTTCGCGAGATATGGGAGCTTGAAGTTAAGGAATGCTTGAGAAACCATCAAAATTATCGCAAGTCTGATACTCGAAACCAATAACTACAAAGGCCTAGGGGAAAAATACACGTACCGTTGTAATCGGGCGAGTTTCTGCTTTCAGATGCAATAGGAAATTCTCGAGTTCGTCAATCCGTTCGCGAGATATGGGAGTATGAAGTTAAGGAATGGTTGAGAAACCATCACAATTTTCGCAAGTCTGATACTCGAAACCAATAACTGCAAAGGCCTAGGGGAAAAATACACGTACCGTTGTAATCGGGCGAGTTTCTGCTTTCAGATGCAATAGGAAATTCTCGAGTTCGTCAATCCGTTCGCGAGATATGGGAGTATGAAGTTAAGGAATGGTTGAGAAACCATCACAATTTTCGCAAGTCTGATACTCGAAACCAATAACTACTATGGCCTAGGGTAAAAATACACGTACTGTTGTAATCGGGCGAGTTTCTGCTTTCAGATGCAACAGGAATTTCTCGAGTTCGTCAATCCGTTCGCGAGATATGGGAGTTTGAAGTTAAGGAATTGTTGAGAAACCATCAAAATTTTCGCAAGTCTGATACTCGAAACCAATAACTACAAAGGCATAGGGGAAAAATGCACATACCTTTGTAATCGGGCTAGTTTCCACTTTCAGATGCAACAGGAATTTCTCGAGTTCGTCAATGCGTTCGCGAGATATGGGAGTTTGAAGGTAAGTAATGGTTGAGAAACCATCAAAATTTTCGCAAGTCTGATACTCGAAACCAATAACTACAAAGGAATAGGGGAAAAATGCACATACCTATGTAATCGGGCGAGTTACCACTTTCAGATGCAACAGGAATTTCTCGAGTTCGTCATTCCGTTCGCGAGATATGGGAGTTTGAAATTAAGGAATGCTTGAGAAACCATCAAAATTTTCGAAATTCTGATGCTAGAAACCAATAACTAAAATGGCCTAGGGGAAAAATACACTTACTGTTGTAAACGGGCGTGTTTCTGCTTTCAGATGCAATAGGAAATTCTCGAGTTCGTCAATCCATTCGTGAGATATGGAAGTTTGAAGTTAAGGAATGGTTGAGAAACCATCAAAATTATCGCAAGTCTAGTACTCGAAACCAATAACTACAAAGGCCTAGGGGAAAAATACACGTACCGTTGTAATCGGGCGCGTTTCTGCTTTCAGATGCAATAGGAAATTCTCGAGTTCGTCAATCCATTCGTGAGATATGGTAGTTTGAAGTTAAAGAATGCT
The DNA here is from genome assembly GCF_051014685.1 of Ptiloglossa arizonensis. NCBI lineage: Eukaryota > Metazoa > Arthropoda > Insecta > Hymenoptera > Colletidae > Ptiloglossa > Ptiloglossa arizonensis. The sequence continues at coordinate 103,240 of NW_027478714.1, forward strand.
TGAGAAACCACCAAAATTTTCGCAAGTCTGATACTCGAAACCAATAACTGGAATGGCCTAGGTCAAAAATACACGTACCGTTGTAATCGGGCGTGTTTCTGCTTTCAGATGCAATAGGAAATTCTCGAGTTCGTCAATCCATTCGTGAGATATGGTAGTTTGAAGTTAAGGAATGGTTGAGAAACCATCAAAATTTTCGCAAGTCTGATACTCGAAACCAATAACTACAATGGCCTAGGGGAAAAATACACGTACCGTTGTCATCGGGCGAGTTTCTGCTTTCAGATGCAATAGGAATTTCTCGGGTTCGTCAATCCGTTCGCGAGATATGGGAGTTTGAAGTTAAGGAATGGTTGAGAAACCATCACAATTTTCGCAAGTCTGATACTCGAAAACAATATCTACTATGGCCTAGAGCAAAAATACATGTACCGTTGTAATCGGGCGAGTTTCTGCTTTCAGATGCAACAGGAATTTCTCGAGTTCGTCAATCCGTTCGCGAGATATGGGAGTTTGAAGTTAAGGAATGGTTGAGAAACCATCACAATTTTCGCAAGTCTGATACTCGAAAACAATATCTACTGTGGCCTAGAGCAAAAATACATGTACCGTTGTAATCGGGCGAGTTTCTGCTTTCAGATGCAATAGGAAATTCTCGAGTTCGTCAATCCGTTCGCGAGATATGGGAGTATGAAGTTAAGGAATGGTTGAGAAACCATCACAATTTTCGCAAGTCTGATACTCGAAACCAATAACTGCAAAGGCCTAGGGGAAAAATACACGTACCGTTGTAATCGGGCGAGTTTCTGCTTTCAGATGCAATAGGAAATTCTCGAGTTCGTCAATCCGTTCGCGAGATATGGGAGTATGAAGTTAAGGAATGGTTGAGAAACCATCACAATTTTCGCAAGTCTGATACTCGAAACCAATAACTACTATGGCCTAGGGTAAAAATACACGTACTATTGTAATCGGGCGAGTTTCTGCTTTCAGATGCAACAGGAATTTCTCGAGTTCGTCAATCCGTTCGCGAGATATGGGAGTTTGAAGTTAAGGAATTGTTGAGAAACCATCAAAATTTTCGCAAGTCTGATACTCGAAACCAATAACTACAAAGGCATAGGGGAAAAATGCACATACCTTTGTAATCGGGCTAGTTTCCACTTTCAGATGCAACAGGAATTTCTCGAGTTCGTCAATGCGTTCGCGAGATATGGGAGTTTGAAGGTAAGGAATGGTTGAGAAACCATCAAAATTTTCGCAAGTCTGATACTCGAAACCAATAACTACAAAGGAATAGGGGAAAAATGCACATACCTATGTAATCGGGCGAGTTACCACTTTCAGATGCAACAGGAATTTCTCGAGTTCGTCATTCCGTTCGCGAGATATGGGAGTTTGAAATTAAGGAATGCTTGAGAAACCATCAAAATTTTCGCAAGTCTGATACTCGAAACCAATAACTACAAAGCCATAGGGGAAAAATGCACATACCTTTGTAATCGGGCGAGTTTCCACATTCAGATGCAACAGGAATTTCTCGAGTTCGACATTCCGTTCGCGAGATATGGGAGTTTGAAGTTAAGGAATGGTTGAGAAACCATCAAAATTTTCGAAATTCTGATGCTAGAAACCAATAACTAAAATGGCCTAGGGGAAAAATACACATACTGTTGTAAACGGGCGAGTTTCTGCTTTCAGATGCAACAGGAATTTCTCGAGTTCGTCAATCCGTTCGCGAGATATGGGAGCTTGAAGTTAAGGAATGCTTGAGAAACCATCAAAATTATCGCAAGTCTAGTACTCGAAACCAATAACTACAAAGGCCTAGGGGAAAAATACACGTACCGTTGTAATCGGGCGCGTTTCTGCTTTCAGATGCAATAGGAAATTCTCGAGTTCGTCAATCCATTCGTGAGATATGGTAGTTTGAAGTTAAAGAATGCTTGAGAAACCATCAAAATTTTCGCAAGTCTGATACTCGAAACCAATAACTGGAATGGCCTAGGTCAAAAATACACGTACCGTTGTAATCGGGCGTGTTTCTGCTTTCAGATGCAATAGGAAATTCTCGAGTTCGTCAATCCATTCGTGAGATATGGAAGTTTGAAGTTAAGGAATGGTTGAGAAACCATCAAAATTTTCGCAAGTCTGATACTCGAAACCAATAACTACAATGGCCTAGGGGAAAAATACACGTACCGTTGTCATCGGGCGAGTTTCTGCTTTCAGATGCAATAGGAATTTCTCGGGTTCGTCAATCCGTTCGCGAGATATGGGAGTTTGAAGTTAAGGAATGGTTGAGAAACCATCACAATTTTCGCAAGTCTGATACTCGAAAACAATATCTACTATGGCCTAGAGCAAAGATACATGTACCGTTGTAATCGGGCGAGTTTCTGCTTTCAGATGCAATAGGAAATTCTCGAGTTCGTCAATCCGTTCGCGAGATATGGGAGTTTGAAGTTAAGGAATGCTTGAGAAACCATCAAAATTTTCGCAAGTCTGATACTCGAAACCAATAACTACAATGGCCTAGGGGAAAAATACACATACCGTTGTAATCGGTCGAGTTTCTGCTTTCAGATGCAACAGGAATTTCTCGAGTTCGTCAATCCGTTCGCGAGGTATGGGTGTTTGAAGTTAAGGAATGGTCGAGAAACCATCAAAATTTTCGCAAGTCTGATAATCGAAACCAATAACTACAATGGCCTAGGGGAAAAATACACGTACCGTTGTCATCGGGCGAGTTTCTGCTTTCAGATGCAATAGGAATTTCTCGGGTTCGTCAATCCGTTCGCGAGATATGGGAGTTTGAAGTTAAGGAATGGTTGAGAAACCATCAAAATTTTCGCAAGTCTGAAACTCGAAACCAATAACTACAACGGCCTAGGGGAAAAATACACGTACCGTTGTAATCGGGCGAGTTTCTGCTTTCAGATGCAACAGGAATTTCTCGAGTTCGTCAATCCGTTCGCGAGATATGGGAGTTTGAAATTAAGGAATGGTCGAGAAACCATCAAAATTTTGGCAAGTCTGATACTCGAAACCAATAACTACAATGGCCTAGGGGAAAAATACACGTACCGTTGTCATCGGGCGAGTTTCTGCTTTCAGATGCAATAGGAATTTCTCGGGTTCGTCAATCCGTTCGCGAGATATGGGAGTTTGAAGTTAAGGAATGGTTGAGAAACCATCACAATTTTCGCAAGTCTGATACTCGAAAACAATATCTACTATGGCCTAGAGCAAAAATACATGTACCGTTGTAATCGGGCGAGTTTCTGCTTTCAGATGCAATAGGAAATTCTCGAGTTCGTCAATCCGTTCGCGAGATATGGGAGTTTGAAGTTAAGGAATGCTTGAGAAACCATCAAAATTTTCGCAAGTCTGATACTCGAAACCAATAACTACAATGGCCTAGGGGAAAAATACACATACCGTTGTAATCGGTCGAGTTTCTGCTTTCAGATGCAACAGGAATTTCTCGAGTTCGTCAATCCGTTCGCGAGATATGGGTGTTTGAAGTTAAGGAATGGTCGAGAAACCATCAAAATTTCGCAAGTCTGATAATCGAAACCAATAGCTGGAATGGTCTAGGGGAAAAGTACACACACCATTGTAATTGGGAGAGTTTCTACGTTCAGATGCAACAGGAATTTCTCGAGTTCGTCAATCCGTTCGCGAGATATGGGAGTTTGAAGTTATGGAATTCTTGAGAAACCATCAAAATTTTCGAAAGTCTGATACTCGAATCCAATAACTACAAATGCATAGGGGAAAAATGCACATACCTATGTAATCGGGCGAGTTTCCACTTTCAGATGCAACAGGAATTTCTCGAGTTCGTCATTCCGTTCGCGAGATATGGGAGTTTGAAATTAAGGAATGCTTGAGAAACCATCAAAATTTTCGCAAGTCTGATACTCGAAACCAATAACTACAAAGGCATAGGGGAAAAATGCACATACCTTTGTAATCGGGCGAGTTTCCACATTCAGATGCAACAGGAATTTCTCGAGTTCGACATTCCGTTCGCGAGATATGAGAGTTTGAAGTTAAGGAATGGTTGAGAAACCATCAAAATTTTCGAAATTCTGATGCTAGAAACCATAACTAAAATGGCCTAGGGGAAAATTACACATACCGTTGTAAACGGGCGAGTTTCTGCTTTCAGATGCAACAGGAATTTCTCGAGTTCGTCAATCCGTTCGCGAGATATGGGAGCTTGAAGTTAAGGAATGCTTGAGAAACCATCAAAATTATCGCAAGTCTGATTACTCGAAACCAATAACTACAAAGGCCTAGGGAAAAATACACGTACCGTTATAATCGGGCGAGTTTCTGCTTTCAGATGCAAAAGGAATTTCTCGGGTTGGTCAATCCGTTCGCGAGATATGGGAGTTTGAGGTTAAGGAATGGTTGACAAACCATCACAATTTTCGCAAGTCTGATACTCGAAAACAATATCTACTATGGCCTAGGGCAAAAATACATGTACCGTTGTAATCGGGCGAGTTCTGCTTTCAGATGCAATAGGAAATTCTCGAGTTCGTCAATCCGTTCGCGAGATATGGGAGTTTGAAGTTAAGGAATGCTTGAGAAACCATCAAAATTTTCGCAAGTCTGATACTCGAAAGCAATAACTACAATGGCCTAGGGTAAAGATACACATACCGTTGTAATCGGTCGAGTTTCTGCTTTCAGATGCAACAGGAATTTCTCGAGTTCGTCAATCCGTTCGCGAGATATGGGAGTTTGAAGTTAAGGAATGGTCGAGAAACCATCAAAATTTTCGCAAGTCTGATACTCGAAACCAATAACTACAAAGGCATAGGGGAAAAAATGCACATACCTTTGTAATCGGGCTAGTTTCCACTGTCAGATGCAACAGGATTTCTCGAGTTCGTCAATGCGTTCGCCAGATATGGGAGTTTGAAGGTAAGGAATGGTTGAGAAACCATCAAATTTTCGCAAGTCTGATACTCGAATCCAATAACTACAAAGGCCATAGGGGAAAAATGCACATACCTATGTAATCGGGCGAGTTTCCACTTTCAGATGCAACAGGAATTTCTCGAGTTCGTCATTCCGTTCGCGAGATATGGGAGTTTGAAATTAAGGAATGCTTGAGAAACAATCAAAATTTTCGCAAATCTGATACTCGAAAACAGTAACTACAAAGGCATAGGGAAAAAATGCACATACCTTTGTAATCGGGCGAGTTTCCACATTCACATGCAACAGGAATTTCTCGAGTTCGACATTCCGTTCGCGAGATAGGTGAGTTTGAAGTTAAGGAATGGTTGAGAAAACCATCAAAATTTTCGAAATTCTGATGCTAGAAACCAATAACTAAATGGCCTAGGGGAAAAATACACATACGTTGTAAACGGGCGAGTTTCTGCTTTCAGATGCAACAGGAATTTCTCGAGCTCGTCAATCCGTTCGCGAGATATGGGAGCTTGAAGTTAGGAATGCTTGAGAAGCCATCAAAATTATCGCAAGTCTGATACTCGAAACCAATAACTACAAAGGCCTAGGGAAAAATACACGTACCGTTGTAATCGGGCGAGTTTCTGCTTTCAGATGCAATAGGAAATTCTCGAGTTCGTCAATCCGTTCGCGAGATATGGAGTATGAAGTTAAGGAATGGTTGAGAAACCATCAAAATTTTCGCAAGTCTGATACTCGAAACAATAACTACAAAGGCATAGGGGAAAAATGCAACATACCTTTGTAATCGGGCTAGTTTCCACTTTCAGATGCAAGGGGAATTTCTCGAGTTCGTCATTCGTTCGCGAGATATGGGAGTTTGAAGTTATGGACTGCTTGAGAACTATCAAAATTTTCGCAAGTCTGATACTCGAAACCAATAACTACAAGGGCATAGGGTAAAAATACACATACCGTTGTAATCGGGCAAGTTTCTGCTTTCAGATGCAACAGGAATTTCTCGAGTTCGTCAATCCGTTCGCGAGATATGGGAGTTTGAAGTTAAGGAATGGTTGAGAAACCTTCAAAATTTTCGCAGGTCTGATACTCGAAACCAATAATTGGAATGGCCTAGGTCAAAAATACACGTATCGTTGTAATCGGGCGTGTTTCTGCTTTCAGATGCAATAGGAAATTCTCGAGTTCGTCAATCCGTTCGCGAGATATGATAGTTTGAAGTTAAGGAATGGTTGAGAAACCATCAAAATTTTCGCAAGTCTGAAACTCGAAACCAATAACTACAATGGCCTAGGGGAAAAGTACACACACCATTGTAATTGGGAGAGTTTCTACTTTCGGATGCAACAGGAATTTCTCGAGTTCGTCAATCCGTTCGCGATATATGGGAGTTTGAAGTTATGGAATGCATGAGAAACCATCAAAATTTTCGAAAGTCTGATACTCGAATCCAATAACTACAAATGCATAGGGGAGAAATGCACATACCTATGTAATCGGGCGAGTTTCCACTTTCAGATGCAACAGGAATTTCTCGAGTTCGTCATTCCGTTCGCGAGATATGGGAGTTTGAAATTAAGGAATGCTTGAGAAACCATCAAAATTTTCGCAAGTCTGATACTCGAAACCAATAACTACAAAGGCATAGGGGAAAAATGCACATACCTTTGTAATCGGGCGAGTTTCCACATTCAGATGCAACAGGAATTTCTCGAGTTCGACATTCCGTTCGCGAGATATGGGAGTTTGAAGTTAAGGAATGGTTGAGAAACCATCAAAATTTTCGAAATTCTGATGCTAGAAACCAATAACTAAAATGGCGTAGGGGAAAAATACACATACCGTTGTAAACGGGCGAGTTTCTGCTTTCAGATGCAACAGGAATTTCTCGAGTTCGTCAATCCGTTCGCGAGATATGGGAGTTTGAAGTTAAGGAATGGTTGAGAAACCATCAAAATTATCGCAAGTCTGATACTCGAAACCAATAACTACAAAGGCCTAGGGGAAAAATACACGTACCGTTGTAATCGGGCGAGTTTCTGCTTTCAGATGCAATAGGAAATTCTCGAGTTCGTCAATCCGTTCGCGAGATATGGGAGTATGAAGTTAAGGAATGGTTGAGAAACCATCACAATTTTCGCAAGTCTGATACTCGAAACCAATAACTACAAAGGCATAGGGGATAAATGCACATACCTTTGTAATCGGGCTAGTTTCCACTTTCAGATGCAAGGGGAATTTCTCGAGTTCGTCATTCCGTTCGCGAGATATGGGAGTTTGAAGTGATGGAATGCTTGAGAAACCATCAAAATTTTCGCAAGTCTGATAATCGAAACCAATAGCTGGAATGGTCTAGGGGAAAAGTACACACACCATTGTAATTGGGAGAGTTTCTACTTTCGGATGCAACAGGAATTTCTCGAGTTCGTCAATCCGTTCGCGATATATGGGAGTTTGAAGTTATGGAATGCATGAGAAACCATCAAAATTTTCGAAAGTCTGATACTCGAATCCAATAACTACAAATGCATAGGGGAGAAATGCACATACCTATGTAATCGGGCGAGTTTCCACTTTCAGATGCAACAGGAATTTCTCGAGTTCGTCATTCCGTTCGCGAGATATGGGAGTTTGAAATTAAGGAATGCTTGAGAAACCATCAAAATTTTCGCAAGTCTGATACTCGAAACCAATAACTACAAAGGCATAGGGGAAAAATGCACATACCTTTGTAATCGGGCGAGTTTCCACATTCAGATGCAACAGGAATTTCTCGAGTTCGACATTCCGTTCGCGAGATATGGGAGTTTGAAGTTAAGGAATGGTTGAGAAACCATCAAAATTTTCGAAATTCTGATGCTAGAAACCAATAACTAAAATGGCGTAGGGGAAAAATACACATACCGTTGTAAACGGGCGAGTTTCTGCTTTCAGATGCAACAGGAATTTCTCGAGTTCGTCAATCCGTTCGCGAGATATGGGAGTTTGAAGTTAAGGAATGGTTGAGAAACCATCAAAATTATCGCAAGTCTGATACTCGAAACCAATAACTACAAAGGCCTAGGGGAAAAATACACGTACCGTTGTAATCGGGCGAGTTTCTGCTTTCAGATGCAATAGGAAATTCTCGAGTTCGTCAATCCGTTCGCGAGATATGGGAGTATGAAGTTAAGGAATGGTTGAGAAACCATCACAATTTTCGCAAGTCTGATACTCGAAACCAATAACTACAAAGGCATAGGGGATAAATGCACATACCTTTGTAATCGGGCTAGTTTCCACTTTCAGATGCAAGGGGAATTTCTCGAGTTCGTCATTCCGTTCGCGAGATATGGGAGTTTGAAGTGATGGAATGCTTGAGAAACCATCAAAATTTTCGCAAGTCTGATACTCGAAACCAATAACTACAAAGGCATAGGGTAAAAATGCACATACCGTTGTAATCGGGCAAGTTTCTGCTTTCAGATGCAACTGGAATTTCTCGAGTTCGTCAATCCGTTCGCGCGATATGGGAGTTTGAAGTTAAGGAATGGTTGAGAAACCTTCAAAATTTTCGCAGGTCTGATACTCGAAACCAATAATTGGAATGGCCTAGGTCAAAAATACACGTATCGTTGTAATCGGGCGTGTTTCTGCTTTCAGATGCAATAGGAAATTCTCGAGTTCGTCAATCCGTTCGCGAGATATGATAGTTTGAAGTTAAGGAATGGTTGAGAAACCATCAAAATTTTCGCAAGTCTGATACTCGAAACCAATAACTACAATGGCCTAGGGGAAAAATACACGTACCGTTGTAATCGGGCGAGTTTCTGCTTTCAGATGCAACAGGAATTTCTCGAGATCGTCAATCCGTTCGCGAGATATGGGAGTTTGAAGTTAAGGAATGGTCGAGAAACCATCAAAATTTTCGCAAGTCTGATAATCGAAACCAATAGCTGGAATGGTCTAGGGGAAAAGTACACACACCATTGTAATTGGGAGAGTTTCTACTTTCAGATGCACCAGGAAATTCTCGAGTTCGTCAATCCGTTCGCGAGATATGATAGTTTGAAGTTAAGGAATGGTTGAGAAACCATCAAAATTTTCGCAAGTCTGATACTCGAAACCAATAACTACAATGGCCTAGGGGAAAAATACACGTACCGTTGTAATCGGGCGAGTTTCTGCTTTCAGATGCAACAGGAATTTCTCGGGTTCGTCAATCCGGTCGCGAGATATGGGAGTTTGAAGTTAAGGAATGGTTGAGAAACCATCACAATTTTCGCAAGTCTGATACGCGACAACAATATCTACTATGGCCTAGGGCAAAAATACATGTACCGTTGTAATCGGGCGAGTTTCTGCTTTCAGATGCAATAGGAAATTCTCGAGTTCGTCAATCCGTTCGCGAGAAATGGGAGTTTGAATTTAAGGAATGCTTGAGAAACCATCAAAATTTTCGCAAGTCTGATACTCGAAACCAATAACTACAATGGCCTAGGGGAAAAAAACACATACCGTTGTAATCGGTCGAGTTTCTGCTTTCAGGTGCAACAGGAATTTCTCGAGTTCGTCAATCCGTTCGCGAGATATGGGAGTTTGAAGTTAAGGAATGGTCGAGAAACCATCAAAATTTTCGCAAGTCTGATACTCGAAACCAATAACTACAAAGGAATAGGGGAAAAATGCACATACCTTTGTAATCGGGCGAGTTTCCACTTTCAGACGCAACAGGAATTTCTCGAGTTCGTCAATCCGTTCGCGAGATATGGGAGTTTGAAGTTAAGGAATGGTCGAGAAACCATCAAAATTTTCGCAAGTCTGATACTCGAAACCAATAACTACAAAGGCATAGGGGAAAAATGCACATACCTTTGTAATCGGGCTAGTATCCACCTTCAGATGCAACAGGAATTTCTCGAGTTCGTCAATGCGTTCGCGAGATATGGGAGTTTGAAGGTAAGGAATGGTTGAGAAACCATCAAAATTTTCGCAAGTCTGATACTCGAATCCAATAACTACAAAGGCATAGGGGAAAAATGCACATACCTTTGTAATCGGGCGAGTTTCCACATTCAGATGCAACAGGAACTTCTCGAGTTCGTCATTCCGTTCGCGAGATATGGGAGTTTGAAATTAAGGAATGCTTGAGAAACCATCAAAATTTTCGCAAGTCTGATACTCGAAACCATTAACTACAATGGTCTAGGGGGAAAATACACACACCATTGTAATTGTGGGAGTTTCTACTTTCAGATGCAACAGGAATTTCTCGAGTTCGTCACTCCGTTCGCGAGATATGGGAGTTTGAAGTTAAGGAATGGTTGAGAAACCATCAAAATTTTCGCAAGTCTGATACTCGAAACCAATAACTACAACGGCCTAGGGCAAAAATACGCGTACCGTTGTAATCGGGCGAGTTTCTGCTTTCAGATGCAATAGGAAATTCTCGAGTTCGTCAATCCGTTCGCGAGATATGGGAGTTTGAAGTTAAGGAATGCTTGAGAAACCATCAAAATTTTTGCAAGTCTGATACTCGAAACCATTAACTACAATGGCCTAGGGGGAAAATACACACACCATTGTAATTGTGGGAGTTTCTACTTTCAGATGCAACAGGAATTTCTCGAGTTCGTCATTCCGTTCGCGAGATATGGGAGTTTGAAGTTAAGGAATGGTTGAGAAACCATCAAAATTTTCGCAAGTCTGATACTCGAAACCAATAACTACAAAGGCATAGGGGAAAAATGCACATACCTTTGTAATCGGGCGAGTTTCCACTTTCAGACGCAACAGGAATTTCTCGAGTTCACCATTCCGTTCGCGAGATATGGGAGCTTGAAGTTAAGGAATGCTTGAGAAACCATCAAAATTATCGCAAGTCTGATACTCGAAACCAATAACTACTATGGCCTAGGGTAAAAATACACGTATCTTTGTAAACGGGCGTGTTTCTGCTTTCAGATGCAATAGGAAATTCTCGAGTTCGTCAATCCGTTCGCGAGATATGGTAGTTTGAAGTTAAGGAATGTTTGAGAAACCATCAAAATTTTCGCAAGTCTGATACTCGAAACCAGTAACTACAATGGCCTAGGGGAAAAACACACATACCGTTGTAATCGGGCGAGTTTCTGCTTTCAGATGCAACAGGAATTTCTCGAGTTCGTCAATCCGTTCGCGAGATATGGGAGTATGAAGTTAAGAAATGGTTGAGAAACCATCACAATTTTCGCAAGTCTGATACTCGAAACCAATAACTACAAAGGCATAGGGTAAAAATACACATACAGTTGTAATCGGGCAAGTTTCTGCTTTCAGATGCAACAGGAATTTCTCGAGTTCGTCAATCCGTTCGCGAGATATGGGCGTTTGAAGTTAAGGAATGATTGAGAAACCTTCAAAATTTTCGCAGGTCTGATACTCGAAACCAATAACTGGAATGGCCTAGGTCAAAAATACACGTATCTTTGTAACGGGCGTGTTTCTGCTTTCAAATGCAATAGGAAATTTTCGAGTTCGTCAATCCGTTCGCGAGATATGGGAGTTTGAAGTTAAGGAATGCTTGAGAAACCATCAAAATTATCGCAAGTCTGATACTCGAAACCAATAAATACTATGGCCTAGGGTAAAAATACACGTACCGTTGTAATCGGGCGAGTTTCTGCTTTCAGATGCAACAGGAATTTCTCGAGTTCGTCAATCCGTTCGCGAGATATGGGAGTTTGAAGTTAAGGAATGGTTGAGAAACCATCAAAATTATCGCAAGTCTGATAGTCGAAACCAATGACTACAAAGGCCTAGGGGAAAAATACACGTACCTTTGTAATCGGGCGAGTTTCTGCTTTCAGAGGCAATAGGAAATTCTCGAGTTCGTCAATCCAATCGCGAGATATGGTAGTTTGAAGTTAAGGAATGGTTGAGAAACCATCAAAATTTTCGCAAGTCTGATACTCGAAACCAATAACTACAATGGCCTAGGGGAAAAATACACATACCGTTGTAATCGGGCGAGTTTCTGCTGTCAGATGCAACAGGAATTTCTCGAGTTCGTCACTCCGTTCACGAGATATGGGAGGTTGAAGTTAAGGAATGCTTGAGAAACCATCAAAATTATCGTAAGTCTGATACTCGAAACCAATAACTACAAAGGCCTCGGGGAAAAATACACGTACCGTTGTAAAGGGGCGAGTTTCTGCTTTCAAATGCAATAGGAAATTCTCGGGTTCGTCAATCCGTTCGCGAGATATGGGAGTTTGAGGTTAAGGAATGGTTGAGAAACCATCACAATTTTCGCAAGTCTGATACTCGAAACCCATATATACTATGGCCTAGGGCAAAAATACACGTACCGTTGTAATCGGGCGTGTTTCTGCTTTCAGATGCAATAGGAAATTCTCGAGATCGTCAATCCGTTCGCGAGATATGGGAGTTTGAAGTTAAGGAAAGCTTGAGACACCATCAAAATTTTCGCAAGTCTGATACTCGAAACCAATAACTACAATGGCCTAGGGGGAAAATGCACACACCATTGTAATTGTGGGAGTTTCTACTTTCAGATGCAACAGGAATTTCTCGAGTTCGGCATTCCGTTCGCGAGATATGGGAGTTTGAAGTTAAGGAATGATTGAGAAACCATCAAAATTTTCGCAAGTCTGATACACGAAACCAATAACTACAAAGGCCTAGGGGAAAAATACACATACCGTTGTAATCGGGCGAGTTTCTGCTTTCAGATGCAACAGGAATTTCTAGAGTTCGTCAATCCGTTCGCGAGATATGGGAGTTTGAAGATAAGGAATGGTTGAGAAACCATCAAAATTTTCGCAAGTCTGATACTCGAAACCAATAACTACAAAGGCATAGGGGAAAAATGCACTTACCTTTGTAATCGGACGAGTTTCCATTTTCAGATGCAACAGGCATTTCTCGATTTCGTCATTCCGTTCGCGAGATATGGGAGTTTGAAATTAAGGAGTGCTTGAGAAACCATCAAAATTTTCGCAAGTCTGATACTCGAAACCAATAACTACAAAGGCATAGGGGAAAAATGCACATACCTTTGTAATCGGGCGAGTTTGCACTTTCAGATGCAACAGGAATTTCTCGAATTCGACATTCCGTTCGCGAGATATGGGAGTTTGAAGTTAAGGAATGATTGAGAAACCATCAAAATTTTCGAAATTCTGATGCTAGAAACCAATAACTACAATGGCCTAGGGGAAAAATACACATACCGTTGTAATCGGGCGAGTTTCTGCTCTCAGATGCAACAGGAATTTCTCGAGGTTGTCACTCCGTTCACGAGATATGGGAGTTTGAAGTTAAGGAATGCTTGAGAAACCATCAAAATTTTCGCAAGTCTGATACTCGAAAACCAATAACTACTATGGCCTAGGGCAAAAATGCACATACCGTTGACATCGGGCGAGTTTCTGCTTTCAAATGCAACAGGAATTTCTCGAATTCGACATTCCGTTCGCGAGATTTGGGAGTTTGAAGTTAAGGAATGATTGAGAAACCATCAAAATTTTCGAAATTCTGATGCTAGAAACCAATAACTACAATGGCCTAGAGGAAAAATACACATACCGTTGTAATCGGGCGAGTTTCTGCTCTCAGATGCAACAGGAATTTCTCGAGGTTGTCACTCCGTTCACGGGATATGGGAGTTTGAAGTTAAGGAATGCTTGAGAAACCATCAAAATTATCGTAAGTCTGACACTCGAAACCAATAACTACAAAGGCCTCGGGGAAAAGTACACGTACCGTTGTAAACGGGCGAGTTTCTGCTTTCAGATGCAACAGGAATTTCTCGAGTTCGTCAATCCGTTCGCGAGATATGGGAGTTTGAAGTTAAGGAATGGTTGAGAAACATTCAAAATTTTCGCTGGTCTGATACTCGAAACCAATAACTGGAATGGCCTAGATCAAAAATACACATACCGTTGTAATCGGTCGAGTTTCTGCTTTCAGATGCAACAGGAATTTCTCGAGTTCGTCAATCCGTTCGCGAGATATGGGAGTTTGAAGTTAAGGAATGGTCGAGAAACCATCAAAATTTTCGCAAGTATGATACTCGAAACCAATAACTACAAAGGCATAGGGGAAAAATGCACATACCTTTGTAATCGGGCTAGTTTCCACTTTCAGATGCAACAGGAATTTCTCGAGTTCGTCAATGCGTTCGCGAGATATGGGAGTTTGAAGGTAAGGAATGGTTGAGAAACCATCAAAATTTTCGCAAGTCTGATACTCGAAACCAATAACTACAAAGGCATAGGGGAAAAATGCACATACCTTTGTAATCGGGCGAGTTTCCACTTTCAGATGCAACAGGAATTTCTCGAGTTCGTCATTCCGTTCGCGAGATATGGGAGTCTGATGTTAAGGAATGCTTGAGAAACCATCAAAATTTTCGCAAGTCTGATACTCGAAACGAATAACTACTATGGCCTAGGTCAAAAATGCACATACCGTTGACATCGGGCGAGTTTCTGCTTTCAGATGCAACAGGAATTTTTCGAGTTCGTCAATCCGTTCGCGAGATATGGGAGTTTGAAATTAAGGAATGGTTGAGAAACCTTCAAAATTTTCGCTGGTCTGATACTCGAAACCAATAACTGGAATGGCCTAGGTCAAAAATACACGTACCGTTGTAATCGGGCGTGTTTCTGCTTTCAGATGCAATAGGAAATTCTCGAGTTCGTCAATCCATTCGTGAGATATGGTAGTTTGAAGTTAAGGAATGGTTGAGAAACCATCAAAATTTTCGCAAGTCTGATACTCGATACCAATAACTACAATGGCCTAGGGGAAAAATACACATACCGTTGTAATCGGGCGAGTTTCTGCTGTCAGATGCAACAGGAATTTCTCGAGTTCGTCACTCCGTTCGCGAGATATGGGAGTTTGAGGTTAAGGAATGGTTGCGAAACCATCACAATTTTCGCAAGTCTGATACTCGAAACCAATATCTACTGTGGCCTAGGGCAAAAATACACGTACCGTTGTAATCGGGCGAGTTTCTGCTTTCAGATGCAACAGGAATTTCTGGAGTTCGTCAATCCGTTCGCGAGATATGGGAGTTTGAAGTTAAGGAATGGTTGAGAAACCATCAAAATTTTCGCAAGTCTGATACTCGAAACCAATAACTACAAAGGCATAGGGGAAAAATGCACATACCTTTGTAATCGGGCGAGTTTCCACTTTCAGATGCAACAGGAATTTCTCGAATTCGACATTCCGTTCGCGAGATTTGGGAGTTTGAAGTTAAGGAATGATTGAGAAACCATCAAAATTTTCGAAATTCTGATGCTAGAAACCAATAACTACAATGGCCTAGGGGAAAAATACACATACCGTTGTAATCGGGCGAGTTTCTGCTCTCAGATGCAACAGGAATTTCTCGAGGTTGTCACTCCGTTCACGAGATATGGGAGTTTGAAGTTAAGGAATGCTTGAGAAACCATCAAAATTATCGTAAGTCTGACACTCGAAACCAATAACTACAAAGGCCTCGGGGAAAAATACACGTACCGTTGTAAACGGGCGAGTTTCTGCTTTCAGATGCAACAGGAATTTCTCGAGTTCGTCAATCCGTTCGCGAGATATGGGAGTTTGAAGTTAAGGAATGGTTGAGAAACATTCAAAATTTTCGCTGGTCTGATACTCGAAACCAATAACTGGAATGGCCTAGATCAAAAATACACATACCGTTGTAATCGGTCGAGTTTCTGCTTTCAGATGCAACAGGAATTTCTCGAGTTCGTCAATCCGTTCGCGAGATATGGGAGTTTGAAGTTAAGGAATGGTCGAGAAACCATCAAAATTTTCGCAAGTATGATACTCGAAACCAATAACTACAAAGGCATAGGGGAAAAATGCACATACCTTTGTAATCGGGCTAGTTTCCACTTTCAGATGCAACAGGAATTTCTCGAGTTCGTCAATGCGATCGCGAGATATGGGAGTTTGAAGGTAAGGAATGCTTGAGAAACCATCAAAATTTTCGCAAGTCTGATACTCGAAACCAATAACTACAAAGGCATAGGGGAAAAATGCACATACCTTTGTAATCGGGCGAGTTTCCACTTTCAGATGCAACAGGAATTTCTCGAGTTCGTCATTCCGTTCGCGAGATATGGGAGTCTGATGTTAAGGAATGCTTGAGAAACCATCAAAATTTTCGCAAGTCTGATGCTAGAAACCAATAACTACAATGGCCTAGGGGAAAAATACACATACCGTTGTAATCGGGCGAGTTTCTGCTCTCAGATGCAATAGGAAATTCTCGAGTTCGTCAATCCATTCGCGAGATATGGTAGTTTGAAGTTAAGGAATGGTTGAGAAACCATTAAAATTTTCGCAAGTCTGATACTCGAAACCAATAACTACTATGGCCTAGGGCAAAAATGCACATACCGTTGACATCGGGCGAGTTTCTGCTTTCAGATGCAACAGGAATTTCTCGAGTTCGTCAATCCGTTCGCGAGATATGGGAGTTTGAAATTAAGGAATGGTTGAGAAACCTTCAAAATTTTCGCTGGTCTGATACTCGAAACCAATAACTGGAATGGCCTAGGTCAAAAATACACGTACCGTTGTAATCGGGCGAGCTTCCACTTTCAGATGCAACAGGAATTTCTCGATTACGTCATTCCGTTCGCGAGATATGGGAGTTTGAAGTTAAGGAATGTTTGAGAAACCATCAAAATTTTCGCAAGTCTGATACTCGAAACCAGTAACTACAATGGCCTAGGGGAAAAACACACATACCGTTGTAATCGGGGGAGTTTCTGCTTTCAGATGCAACAGGAATTTCTCGAGTTCGTCAATCCGTTCACGAGATATGGGAGCTTGAAGTTAAGGAATGCTTGAGAAACCATCAAAATTATCGCAAATCTGATACTCGAAACCAATAACTACAAAGGCCTAGGGGAAAGATACACGTACCGTTGTAATCGGGCGAGTTTCTGCTTTCAGATGCAATAGGAAATTCTCGAGTTCGTCAATCCATTCGTGAGATATGGTAGTTTGAAGTTAAGGAATGGTTGAGAAACCATCAAAATTTTCGTATGTCTGATACTCGATACCAGTAACTACAATGGCCTAGGGGAAAAATACACATACCGTTGTAATCGGGCGAGTTTCTGCTGTCATATGCAACAGGAATTTCTCGAGTTCGTCACTCCGTTCACGAGATATGGGAGGTTGAAGTTAAGGAATGCTTGAGAAACCATCAAAATTATCGTAAGTCTGATACTCGAAACCAATAACTACAAAGGCCTCGGGGAAAATTACACGTACCGTTGTAAACGGGCGAGTTTCTGCTTTCAGATGCAATAGGAAATTCTCGGGTTCGTCAATCCGTTCGCGAGATATGGGAGTTTGAGGTTAAGGAATGGTTGAGAAACCATCACAATTTTCGCAAGTCTGATACTCGAAACCAATATCTACTATGGCCTAGGGCAAAAATACACGTACCGTTGTAATCGGGCGAGTTTCTGCTTTCAGATGCAACAGGAATTTCTGGAGTTCGTCAATCCGTTCGCGAGATATGGGAGTTTGAAGTTAAGGAATGGTTGAGAAACCATCAAAATTTTCGCAAGTCTGATACTCGAAACCAATAACTACAAAGGCATAGGGGAAAAATGCACATACCTTTGTAATCGGGCAAGTTTCTGCTTTCAGATGCAACAGGAATTTCTCGAGTTCGACAATCCATTCGCGAGATATGGTAGTTTGAAGTTAAGGAATGCTTGAGAAACCATCAAAATTATCGTAAGTCTGATACTCGAAACCAATAACTACAAAGGCCTCGGGGAAAAATACACAAACCTTTGTAATCGGGCGAGTTTCCACTTTCAGATGCAACAGGAATTTCTCGAGTTCGTCATTCCGTTCGCGAGATATGGGAGTTTGAAGTTAAGGAATGGTTGAGAAACCATCAAAATTTTCGCAATTCTGATGCTAGAAACCAATAACTACAATGGCCTAGGGGAAAAATACACATACCGTTGTAATCGGGCGAGTTTCTGCTTTCAGATGCAACAGGAATTTCTCGAGTACGTCAATCCGTTCGCGAGATATGGGAGCTTGAAGTTAAGGAATGCTTGAGAAACCATCAAAATTATCGCAAGTCTGATACTCGAAACCAATAACTACAAAGGCCTAGGGGAAAACTACACGTACCGTTGTAATCGGGCGAGTTTCTGCTTTCAGATGCAATAGGAATTTCTCGAGTTCGTCAATCCGTTCGCGAGATATGGGAGTTTGAAGTTAATGAATGGTTGAGAAACCTTCAAAATTTTCGCTGGTCTGATACTCGAAACCAATAACTGGAATGGCCTAGGTCAAAAATACACGTACCCATGTAATCGGGCGTGTTTCTGCTTTCAGATTCAATAGGAAATTCTCGAGTTCGTCAATCCATTCGCGAAATATGGTAGTTTGAAGTTAAGGAATGGTTGAGAAATCATCAAAATTTTCGCAAGTCTGATACTCGAAACCAATAACTACTATGGCCTAGGGGAAAAATACACTTAACGTTGTAATCGGGCGAGATTCTGCTTTCAGATGCAATAGGAAATTCTCGAGTTCGTCAATCCATTCGCGAGATATGGAAGTTTGAAATTAAGGAATGCTTGAGAAACCATCAAAATTATCGTAAGTCTGATACCCGAAACCAATAACTACAAAGGCCTCGGGGAAAAATACACATACCGTTGTAAACGGGCGAGTTTCTGCTTTCAGATGCAATAGGAAATTCTCGGGTTCGTCAATCCGTTCGCGAAATATGGGAGTTTGAGGTTAAGGAATGGTTGAGAAACCATCACAATTTTCGCAAGTCTGATACTCGAAACCAATATCTACTATGGCCTAGGGCAAAAATACACGTACCGTTGTAATCGGGCGAGTTTCCACTTTCAGATGCAACAGGAATTTCTCGAGTTCGTCATTCCGTTCGCGAGATATGGGAGTTTGAAGTTAAGGAATGGTTGAGAAACCATCAAAATTTTCGCAATTCTGATGCTAGAAACCAATGACTACAATGGCCTAGGGGAAAAATACACATACCGTTGTAATCGGGCGAGTTTCTGCTTTCAGATGCAACAGGAATTTCTCGAGTTCGTCAATCCGTTCGCGAGATATGGTAGTTTGAAGTTAAGGAATGGTTGAGAAACCATCAAAATCTTCGCCGGTCTGATACTCGAAACCAATAACTGGAATGGCCTAGGGCAAGAATACACATACCGTTGTAATCGGACGAGTTTCTGCTTTCAGATGCAACAGGAATTTCTCGAGTTCGTCATTCCGTTCGCGAGATATGGGAGTTTGAAGTTAAGGAATGCTTGAGAAACCATCAAAATTATCGCAAGTCTGATACTCGAAACAAATAACTACAAAGGCCTAGGGGAAAAATACACACACCGTTGTAATCGGGCGAGTTTCTACTTTCACATGCGACAGGACTTTCGCGAGTACGTCAATCCGTTCGCGAGATATGAGAGTTTGAAGTTAAGGAATGGTTGAGAAACCATCAAAATTTTCGCTGGTCTGATACTCGAAACAAATAACTGGAATGGCCTAGGGGTAAAGTACACTCACCATTGTAATCGGGCGAGCTTCTACTTTCAGATACAAGAGGAATTTTTCGAGTTTTTCAATGCGTTCGCGAGATATGGGAGTTTGAAGTTAAGGAATGGTTGAGAAATCATAAAAATTTTCGCTGGTCTGATACTCGAAATCAATAACTGGAATGGTCTAGGGGAAAAGTACACACACCATTGTAATCGGGCGAGTTGCTACTTTCAGATGCAACAGGAATTTCTCGAGTTCGTCATTCCGTTCGCGAGATATGGGTGTTTGAAGTTAAGGAACGGTTGAGAAACCATCAAAATTTTCCCAAGTCTGATACTCGAAACCAATAACTACAAAGGCCTCGGGGAAAAATACACATACCATTGTAATCGGGCGAGTTTCTACTTTCAGATGCAACAGGAATATCTCGAGTTCGTCAATCCGTTCGCGAGATTTTGGAGTTTGAAGTTAAGGAAAGGTTGAGAAACCATCAAAATTTTCGCAAGTCTGATACTCGAAACCAATAACCACTATGGCCTAGGGCAAAAATACATACACCGTTGTAATCGGGCTTGTTTCTGCTTTCAGATGCAATAGGAATTTCTCGAGTTCGTCAATCCGTTCGTGAGATATGGGAGTTTGAGGTTAAGGAATGGTTGAGAAACGATCAAAATTTTCGCAAGTCTGATACTCGAAACCAATAACTACAGAGGCCTAGGGGAAAAATACACATACCGTTGTAATCGGGCGACTTTCTGTTTTCACATGCAACAGGAATTTCTCGAGTTCGTCAATCAGTTCGCGAGATATGGGAGTTTGAAGTTAAGGAATGGTTGAGAAACCATCAAAATTTTCGCAAGTCTGATACTCGAGAGCAATAACTACTATTTCCTAGGGCAAAAATACACATACCGTTGTAATCGGGCGAGTTTCTGCTTTCATACGCAACAGGAATTTCTCGAGTTCGTCAATCCGTTCGCTAGACATGGAAGTTTGAAGTTACGGAATGTTTGAGAAACCATCAAAATTTTCGCTGGTCTGATACTCGAGACCAATAACTACTATGGCCTAGGGGAAAAGTACAGACACCATTGTAATCGAGCGGGTTTCTGTTTTCAGATGCAGCAGGACATTCTCGAGTTCGTCAATCAGTTCGCGAGATATGGGAGTTTGAATTTAAGGAATGGTTGAGAAACCATGAAAATTTTCGCAAGTCTGATACTCGAAACCAATAACTACAATGGCCGAGGGGAAAAATACACATACCGTTGTAATCGGTCGAGTTTCTGCTTTCAGATGCAACTGGAATTTCTCGAGTTCGTCAATCCGTTCGCTAGACATGGAAGTTTGAAGTTACGGAATGTTTGAGAAACCATCAAAATTTTCGCAAGTCTGATACTCGAAACCAATAACTACAAAGGCATAGGGGAAAAATGCACATACCTTTGTAATCGGGCAAGTTTCTGCTTTCAGATGCAACAGGAATTTCTCGAGTTCGACAATCCATTCGCGAGATATGGTAGTTTGAAGTTAAGGAATGCTTGAGAAACCATCAAAATTATCGTAAGTCTGATACTCGAAACCAATAACTACAAAGGCCTCGGGGAAAAATACACAAACCTTTGTAATCGGGCGAGTTTCCACTTTCAGATGCAACAGGAATTTCTCGAGTTCGTCATTCCGTTCGCGAGATATGGGAGTTTGAAGTTAAGGAATGGTTGAGAAACCATCAAAATTTTCGCAATTCTGATGCTAGAAACCAATAACTACAATGGCCTAGGGGAAAAATACACATACCGTTGTAATCGGGCGAGTTTCTGCTTTCAGATGCAACAGGAATTTCTCGAGTACGTCAATCCGTTCGCGAGATATGGGAGCTTGAAGTTAAGGAATGCTTGAGAAACCATCAAAATTATCGCAAGTCTGATACTCGAAACCAATAACTACAAAGGCCTAGGGGAAAACTACACGTACCGTTGTAATCGGGCGAGTTTCTGCTTTCAGATGCAATAGGAATTTCTCGAGTTCGTCAATCCGTTCGCGAGATATGGGAGTTTGAAGTTAATGAATGGTTGAGAAACCTTCAAAATTTTCGCTGGTCTGATACTCGAAACCAATAACTGGAATGGCCTAGGTCAAAAATACACGTACCCATGTAATCGGGCGTGTTTCTGCTTTCAGATTCAATAGGAAATTCTCGAGTTCGTCAATCCATTCGCGAAATATGGTAGTTTGAAGTTAAGGAATGGTTGAGAAATCATCAAAATTTTCGCAAGTCTGATACTCGAAACCAATAACTACTATGGCCTAGGGGAAAAATACACTTAACGTTGTAATCGGGCGAGATTCTGCTTTCAGATGCAATAGGAAATTCTCGAGTTCGTCAATCCATTCGCGAGATATGGAAGTTTGAAATTAAGGAATGCTTGAGAAACCATCAAAATTATCGTAAGTCTGATACCCGAAACCAATAACTACAAAGGCCTCGGGGAAAAATACACATACCGTTGTAAACGGTCGAGTTTCTGCTTTCAGATGCAATAGGAAATTCTCGGGTTCGTCAATCCGTTCGCGAAATATGGGAGTTTGAGGTTAAGGAATGGTTGAGAAACCATCACAATTTTCGCAAGTCTGATACTCGAAACCAATATCTACTATGGCCTAGGGCAAAAATACACGTACCGTTGTAATCGGGCGAGTTTCCACTTTCAGATGCAACAGGAATTTCTCGAGTTCGTCATTCCGTTCGCGAGATATGGGAGTTTGAAGTTAAGGAATGGTTGAGAAACCATCAAAATTTTCGCAATTCTGATGCTAGAAACCAATGACTACAATGGCCTAGGGGAAAAATACACATACCGTTGTAATCGGGCGAGTTTCTGCTTTCAGATGCAACAGGAATTTCTCGAGTTCGTCAATCCGTTCGCGAGATATGGTAGTTTGAAGTTAAGGAATGGTTGAGAAACCATCAAAATCTTCGCCGGTCTGATACTCGAAACCAATAACTGGAATGGCCTAGGGCAAGAATACACATACCGTTGTAATCGGACGAGTTTCTGCTTTCAGATGCAACAGGAATTTCTCGAGTTCGTCATTCCGTTCGCGAGATATGGGAGTTTGAAGCTAAGGAATGCTTGAGAAACCATCAAAATTATCGCAAGTCTGATACTCGAAACAAATAACTACAAAGGCCTAGGGGAAAAATACACACACCGTTGTAATCGGGCGAGTTTCTACTTTCACATGCGACAGGACTTTCGCGAGTACGTCAATCCGTTCGCGAGATATGAGAGTTTGAAGTTAAGGAATGGTTGAGAAACCATCAAAATTTTCGCTGGTCTGATACTCGAAACAAATAACTGGAATGGCCTAGGGGTAAAGTACACTCACCATTGTAATCGGGCGAGCTTCTACTTTCAGATACAAGAGGAATTTTTCGAGTTTTTCAATGCGTTCGCGAGATATGGGAGTTTGAAGTTAAGGAATGGTTGAGAAATCATAAAAATTTTCGCTGGTCTGATACTCGAAATCAATAACTGGAATGGTCTAGGGGAAAAGTACACACACCATTGTAATCGGGCGAGTTGCTACTTTCAGATGCAACAGGAATTTCTCGAGTTCGTCATTCCGTTCGCGAGATATGGGTGTTTGAAGTTAAGGAACGGTTGAGAAACCATCAAAATTTTCCCAAGTCTGATACTCGAAACCAATAACTACAAAGGCCTCGGGGAAAAATACACATACCATTGTAATCGGGCGAGTTTCTACTTTCAGATGCAACAGGAATATCTCGAGTTCGTCAATCCGTTCGCGAGATTTTGGAGTTTGAAGTTAAGGAAAGGTTGAGAAACCATCAAAATTTTCGCAAGTCTGATACTCGAAACCAATAACCACTATGGCCTAGGGCAAAAATACATACACCGTTGTAATCGGGCTTGTTTCTGCTTTCAGATGCAATAGGAATTTCTCGAGTTCGTCAATCCGTTCGTGAGATATGGGAGTTTGAGGTTAAGGAATGGTTGAGAAACGATCAAAATTTTCGCAAGTCTGATACTCGAAACCAATAACTACAGAGGCCTAGGGGAAAAATACACATACCGTTGTAATCGGGCGACTTTCTGTTTTCACATGCAACAGGAATTTCTCGAGTTCGTCAATCAGTTCGCGAGATATGGGAGTTTGAAGTTAAGGAATGGTTGAGAAACCATCAAAATTTTCGCAAGTCTGATACTCGAGAGCAATAACTACTATTTCCTAGGGCAAAAATACACATACCGTTGTAATCGGGCGAGTTTCTGCTTTCATACGCAACAGGAATTTCTCGAGTTCGTCAATCCGTTCGCTAGACATGGAAGTTTGAAGTTACGGAATGTTTGAGAAACCATCAAAATTTTCGCTGGTCTGATACTCGAGACCAATAACTACTATGGCCTAGGGGAAAAGTACAGACACCATTGTAATCGAGCGGGTTTCTGTTTTCAGATGCAGCAGGACATTCTCGAGTTCGTCAATCAGTTCGCGAGATATGGGAGTTTGAATTTAAGGAATGGTTGAGAAACCATGAAAATTTTCGCAAGTCTGATACTCGAAACCAATAACTACAATGGCCGAGGGGAAAAATACACATACCGTTGTAATCGGTCGAGTTTCTGCTTTCAGATGCAACTGGAATTTCTCGAGTTCGTCAATCCGTTCGCGAGATATGGGAGTTTGAAGTTAAGGAATGGTTGAGATACCATCAAAATTTTCGCTGGTCTGATACTCGAAACCAATAACTGGAACGGTCTAGGGGAAAAGTACACACACCATTGTAATCGGGCGAGTTGCTACTTTCAGATGCAACAGGAATTTCTCGAGTTCGTCATTCCGTTCGCGAGATATGGGTGTTTGAAGTTAAGGAACGGTTGAGAAACCATCAAAATTTTCCCAAGTCTGATACTCGAAACCAATAACTACAACGGCCTCGGGGAAAAATACACATACCATTGTAATCGGGCGTGTTTCTTCTTTCAGATGCAACAGGAATATCTCGAGTTCGTCAATCCGTTCGCGAGATTTTGGAGTTTGAAGTTAAGGAATGGTTGAGAAACCATCAAAATTTTCGCAAGTCTGATACTCGAAACCAATAACCACTATGGCCTAGGGCAAAAATACACACACCTTTGTAATCGGGCTTGTTTCTGCTTTCAGATGCAATAGGAATTTCTCGAGTTCGTCAATCCGTTCGTGAGATATGGGAGTTTGAGGTTAAGGAATGGTTGAGAAACGATCAAAATTTTCGCAAGTCTGATACTCGAAACCAATAACTACAGAAGGCCTAGGGGAAAAATACACACACCGTTGTAATCGGGCGACTTTCTGCTTTGACATGCAACAGGAATTTCTCGAGTTCGTTAATCAGTTCGCGAGATATGGGAGTTTGAAGTTAAGGAATGGTTGAGAAACCTTGAAAATTTTCGCAAGTCTGATACTCGAAACCAATAACTACAATGGCCTAGGGGAAAAATACACATACCGTTGTAATCGGGCGAGTTTCTGCTTTCAGATGCAATAGGAAATGCTCGAGTTCGTCAATCCGTTCGCGAGATATGGGAGTTTGAGGTTAAGGAATGGTTGAGAAACCATCAAAATTTTCGCAAGTCTGATACTCGAAACCAATAACTACAGAGGCCTAGTGGAAAAATACACATACCGTTGTAATCGGGCGACTTTCTGCTTTCACATGCAACAGGAATTTCTCGAGTTCGTCAATCAGTTCGCGAGATATGGAAGTTTGAAGTTAAGGAATGGTTGAGAAACCATGAAAATTTTCGCAAGTCTGATACTCGAAACCAACAACTACAATGGCCTAGGGGAAAAATACACATACCGTTGTAATCGGGCGAGTTTCTGCTTTCATACGCAACAGGAATTTCTCGAGTTCGTCAATCCGTTCGCTAGACATGGAAGTTTGAAGTTACGGAATGTTTGAGAAACCATCAAAATTTTCGCTGGTCTGATACTCGAGACCAATAACTACTATGGCCTCGGGGAAAAATACAGACACCATTGTAATCGGGCGAGTTTCTACTTTCAGATGCAACAGGAATTTCTCGAGTTCGTCAATCCGTTCGCGAGATTTTGGAGTTTGAAGTTAAGGAATGGTTGAGAAACCATCAAAATTTTCGCAAGTCTGATACTCGAGACCAATAACTACTATGGCCTAGGGCAAAAATACACACAACGCTGTAATCGGGCGGGTTTCTGTTTTCAGATGCAGCAGGACATTCTCGAGTTCGTCAATCAGTTCGCGAGATATGGGAGTTTGAAGTTAAGGAATGGTTGAGAAACCATCAAAATTTTCGCAAGTCTGAGACTCGAAACCAATAACTACAGAGGCCTAGGGGAAAAATACACATACCGTTGTAATCGGGCGACTTTCTGCTTTCACATGCAACAGGAATTTCTCGAGTTCGTCAATCAGTTCGCGAGATATGGGAGTTTGAGGTTAAGGAATTGTTGAGAATCCATGAAAATTTTCGCAAGTCTGATACTCGAAACCAATAACTGGAATGGCCTAGGGGAAAAGTACACACAGCATTCTAATCGGGCGAGTTGCTACTTTCAGATGCGACAGGAATTTCTCGAGTTCGTCATTCCGTTCGCGAGATATGGGTGTTTGAAGATAAGGAACGGTTGAGAAACCATCAAAATTTTCGCAAGTCTGATACTGGAAACCAATAACTACAATGGCCTCGGCGAAAAATACACATACCATTGTAATCGGGCGAGTTTCTACTTTCAGATGCAACAGGAATATCTCGAGTTCGTCAATCCGTTCGCGAGATTTTGGAGTTTGAAGTTGAGGAATGGTTGAGAAACCATCAAAATTTTCCCAAGTCTGATACTCGAAACCAATAACCACTATGGCCTAGGGCAAAAATACACACACCGTTGTAATCGTGCTAGTTTCTGCTTTCAGATGCAACAGGAATTTCTCGAGTTCGTCAATCTGTTCGTGAGATATGGGAGTTTGAAGTTAAGGAATGGTTGAGAAACCATCAAAATTTTCGCAAGTCTGATACTCGAAACCAATAACTACTATTTCCTAGGGCAAAAATACACATACCGTTGTAATCGGGCGAGTTTCCACTTTCAGAGGCAACAGGGAATTCTCGAGTTCGTCAATCCGTTCGCGAGGTATGGGCGTTTGAAGATAAGGAATGGTTGAGAAACCATCAAAATTTTCGCAAGTCTGATACTCGAGAGCAATAACTACTGTTTCCTAGGGCAAAAATACACATACCGTTGTAATCGGGCGAGTTTCTGCTTTCATACGCAACAGGAATTTCTCGAGTTCCTAATCCGTTCGCTAGACATGGAAGTTTGAAGTTACGGAATGTTTGAGAAACCATCAAAATTTTCGCTGGTCTGATACTCGAGACCAATAACTACTATGGCCTCGGGGAAAAATACAGACACCATTGTAATCGGGCGAGTTTCTACTTTCAGATGCAACAGGAATTTCTCGAGTTCGTCAATCCGTTCGCGAGATTTTGGAGTTTGAAGTTAAGGAATGGTTGAGAAACGATTTAAATTTTCGCAAGTCTGATACTCGAGACCAATAACTACTATGGCCTAGGGCAAAAATACACACAACGCTGTAATCGGGCGGGTTTCTGTTTTCAGATGCAGCAGGACATTCTCGAGTTCGTCAATCAGTTCGCGAGATATGGGAGTTTGAAGTTAAGGAATGGTTGAGAAACCATCAAAATTTTCGCAAGTCTGAGACTCGAAACCAATAACTACAGAGGCCTAGGGGAAAATACACATACCGTTGTAATCGGGCGACTTTCTGCTTTCACATGCAACAGGAATTTCTCGAGTTCGTCAATCAGTTCGCGAGGTATGGGAGTTTGAGGTTAAAGAATGGTTGAGAAACCATGAAAATTTTCGCAAGTCTGATACTCGAAACCAATAACTACAATGGCCTAGGGGAAAAATACACATACCGTTGTAATCGGGCGAGTTTCTGTTTTCAGATGCAATAGGAAATTCTCGAGTTCGTCAATCCGTTCGCGAGATATGTGAGTGTGAAGTTAAGGAATGGTTGGGAAACCATCAAAATTTTCGCAAGTCTGATACTCGAGAGCAATATCTACTATTTCCTAAGGCAAAAATACACATACCGTTGTAACCGGGCGAGGTTCTGCTTTCATACGCAACAGGAATTTCTCGAGTTCGTCAATCCGTTCGCTAGACATGGAAGTTTGAAGTTACGGAATGTTTGAGAAACCATCAAAATTTTCGGTGGTCTGATACTCGAAACCTATAACTGGAATGGCCTAGGGGAAAAGTACAGACACCATTGTAATCGGGCGAGTTTCTACTTTAAGATGCAACAGGAATTTCTCGAGTTCGTCGATCCGTTCGCGAGATTTTGGAGTTTGAAGTTAAGGAATTGTTGAGAAACCATCAAAATTTTCGCAAGTCTGACACTCGAGACCAATAACTACTATGGCCTAGGGCAAAAATACACACAACGCTGTAATCGGGCGGGTTTCTGTTTTCAGATGCAGCAGGACATTCTCGAGTTCGTCAATCAGTTCGCGAGATATGGGAGTTTGAAGTTAAGGAATGGTTGAGAAACCATCAAAATTTTCGCAAGTCTGAGACTCGAAACCAATAACTACAGAGGCCTAGGGGAAAAATACACATACCGTTGTAATCGGGCGAGTTTCTGCTTTCACATGCAATAGGAATTTCTCGAGTTCGTCAATCAGTTCGCGAGATATGGGAGTTTGAAGTTAAGGAATGGTTGAGAAACCATCAAAATTTTCGCAAGTCTGATACTCGAGACCAATAAATACTATGGCTTAGGGCAAAAATACACACAACGCTGTAATCGGGCGGGTTTCTGTTTTCAGATGCAGCTGGACATTCTCGAGTTCGTCAATCAGTTCGCGAGATATGGGAGTTTGAAGTTAAGGAATGGTTGAGAAACCATCAAAATTTTCGCAAGTCTGAGACTCGAAACCAATAACTACAAAGGCCTAGGGGAAAATACACATACCGTTGTAATGGGGCGACTTTCTGCTTTCACATGCAACAGGAATTTCTCGAGTTCGTCAATCAGTTCGCGAGATATGGGAGTTTGAAGTTAAGGAATGGTTGAGAAACCATGAAAATTTTCGCAAGTCTGATACTCGAAACCAATAACTACAATGGCCGAGGGGAAAAATACACATACCGTTGTAATCGGGCGAGTTTCTGCTTTCATACGCAACAGGAATTTCTCGAGTTCGTCAATCCGTTCGCTAGACATGGAAGTTTGAAGTTACGGAATGTTTGAGAAACCATCAAAATTTTCGCTGGTCTGATACTCGAAACCTATAACTGGAATGGCCTAGGGGAAAAGTACAGACACCATTGTAATCGGGCGAGTTTCTACTTTCAGATGCAACAGGAATTTCACCATTTCGTCAATCCGTTCGCGAGATTTTGGAGTTTGAAGTTAAGGAATGGTTGAGAAACCATCAAAATTTTCGCAAGTCTGATACTCGAGAGCAATAACTACTATTTCCTAGGGCAAAAATACACATACCGTTGTAACCGGGCGAGGTTCTGCTTTCATACGCAACAGGAATTTCTCGAGTTCGTCAATCCGTTCGCTAGACATGGAAGTTTGAAGTTACGGAATGTTTGAGAAACCATCAAAATTTTCGCTGGTCTGATACTCGAAACCTATAACTGGAATGGCCTAGGGGAAAAGTACAGACACCATTGTAATCGGGCGAGTTTCTACTTTCAGATGCAACAGGAATTTCTCCATTTCGTCAATCCGTTCGCGAGATTTTGGAGTTTGAAGTTAAGGAATGGTTGAGAAACCATCAAAATTTTCGCAAGTCTGATACTCGAGACCAATAACTACTATGGCCTAGGGCAAAAATACACACAACCCTGTAATCGGGCGGGTTTCTGTTTTCAGATGCAGCAGGACATTCTCGAATTCGTCAATCAGTTCGCGAGATATGGGAGTTTGAATTCAAGGAATGGTTGAGAAACCATGAAAATTTTCGCAAGTCTGATACTCGAAACCAATAACTACAATGGCCGAGGGGAAAAATACACATACCGTTGTAATCGGGCGAGTTTCTGCTTTCAGATGCAATAGGAATTTCTCGAGTTCGTCAATCCGTTCGCGAGATACGGGAGTGTGAAGTTAAGGAATGGTTGAGAAACCATCAAAATTTTCGCAAGTCTGATACTCGAGACCAATAACTACTATGGCCTAGGGCAAAAATACACACAACCCTGTAATCGGGCGGGTTTCTGTTTTCAGATGCAGCAGGACACTCTCGAGTTCGTCAATCAGTTCGCGAGATATGGGAGTTTGAAGTTAAGGAATGGTTGAGAAACCATCAAAATTTTCGCAAGTCTGAGACTCGAAACCAATAACTACAGAGGCCTAGGGGAAAAATACACATACCGTTGTAATCGGGCGACTTTCTGTTTCACATGCAACAGGTATTTCTCGAGTTCGTCAATCAGTTCGCGAGATATGGAAGTTTAATGGATAGAGAAACCATGAAAAATTTTCGCCAGTCTGATACTCGAAACCAATTACTACAATGGCCTAGGGGAAAAATGCACATACCGTTGTAATCGGGCGAGTTTCTGCTTTCAGATGCAATAGGAATTTCTCGAGTTCGTCAATCCGTTCGCGAGATATGGGAGTTTGAATTTAAGGAATGGTTGAGGTACCATCAAAATTTTCGCTGGTCTGATACTCGAAACCAATAACTGGAATGGCCTAGGGGAAAAGCACACACACAGACTGTAATCGGGCGAGTGTCTACTTTCAGATGCAACAGAAATTTCTCGAGTTCGTCAATCCGTTCGCGACATATGGGAGTTTGAAGTTACGGAATGGATGAGAAACCATCAAAATTTTCGCTGGTCTGATACTGGAAACCAATAACTGCAATGGCCTAGGGGATAAGTACACCCACCGTTGTAATCGGGCGAGTATCTGCTTTCAGATGCAACAGAATTCTCGAGTTCGTCAATCCGTTCGCGAGATATGGCAGTTTAAAGTTA
Source organism: Ptiloglossa arizonensis (assembly GCF_051014685.1). Classification (NCBI taxonomy): domain Eukaryota; kingdom Metazoa; phylum Arthropoda; class Insecta; order Hymenoptera; family Colletidae; genus Ptiloglossa; species Ptiloglossa arizonensis. The sequence continues at coordinate 133,831 of NW_027478714.1, forward strand.
AGGCATGGTTGAGAAACCATCAAAAGTTTCGCAAGTCTGATACTCGAAACCCATAACTATTATTGCCTAGGTCAAAAATACACATACCGTTGTAAACGGGCGAGTTTCTGCTTTAAGATGCAACAGGAATTTCTGGAGTTAGTCAATCCGATCGCGAGATATTGAGGATTGAAGGTTAAAGAATGTTTGAGAAACCATCAAAATTTTCGCATGCCCTGTGACTCGAAACCAATAACTACTATAATATTTCCTAGGGCAAAAATACACATACCTTTGTAATCGGGCGAGTGTCTGCTTTCAGATACAACAGGAATTTCTCCAGTTCGTCAATCCGTTCGCGAGATATGGGAGTTTGGAGTTAAGGAATGGTTGAGTAACGATCTAAATTTTCGCAAGTCTGATACTCGAAACCCATAACTATTATGGCCTAGAGCAAAAATACACACACCGTTGTTATCGGGCGAGCTTCTACTTTCAGATGCAGCAGGAATTTCGCGAGTTCGTCAATCCGTTCGCGAAATATGGGAGTTTGAAGTTAAGGAATGGTTGAAAATCCCATCAAAATTTTTCGCTGGTCTGATACTGTATAACGAATAACTGGAATGGCCTAGGGGATATGTAAACCCACCGTTGTAATACGGGCGAGTATCTGCTTTCAGATGCAACAGGAATTTCTCGAGTTCGTCAATCCGTTCGCAAGATATGGGAGTTTGAAGTTAAGGAATGGTGGAGAAACCATCAAAATTTTCGCAAGCCTGATACACGAAACCCATTACTAATTATGGCCTAGGGCAAAAATACACATACCGTTGTAATCGGGCGAGTTTCTGCTTTCAGATTCAACAGGAATTACTCGATTTCGTCAATCCGTTAGCGAGATATGGGATTTGTAGTTAAGGAATGGTTGCGAAACCATCAAAATTTTCGGAATCTGATACTCGACAAACCTATAACTACTATGGTCTAGTGCAAAAATACAATACCTTAAACCGGAAACGAGTTTCTGCTTTAAGATTCAACAGGAATTTCTCGAGTTCGTCAATCCGTTTCGCGAGATGTGGGAATTTGAAGTAACGGAATGGTTGAGAAGCAATCAAAATTTTCGCAAGTCTGATACTCGAAATCAATAACTACTATGGCCTAAGGCAAAAATACACATACCGTTGTAATCGGGCGAGTTTCCGCTTTCAGATGCAACAGGAAGTTCTCGAGTTCGTCAATCCGTTCGCGAGATATGGGAGTTTGAAGTTAAGGAATGGTTGAGAAACCATCAAAATTATCGCATGTCTGATACTCGAAACCAATAACTGGAATGGCCTAGGGGAAAGTACACATACCGTTGTAATCGGGCGAGTTTCTACTTTCAGATGCAACAGGAATTTCTCGAGTTCGTCAATCCTTTCGCGAGATATGGGAGTTTGGAGTTAAGAGATGGTTGAGAAACCATCAAAATTTTGCGGAATCTGATACTCGAAACCAATAACTATTATGGCCTAGGGGAAAAATGCACATACCGTTGTAATCGGGCGAGTTTCTGCTTTCAGATGCAATAGGAATTTCTCGAGTTCGTCAATCCGTTCGCGAGATATGGGAGTTTGAATTTAAGGAATGGTTGAGGTACCATCAAAATTTTCGCTGGTCTGATACTCGAAACCAATAACTGGAATGACCTAGGGGAAAAGCACACACACGACTGTAATCGGGCGAGTTTCTGCTTTCATACGCAACAGGAATTTCTCGAGTTCGTCAATCCGTTCGCTAGACATGGAAGTTTGAAGTTACGGAATGTTTGAGAAACCATCAAAATTTTCGCTGGTCTGATACTCGAAACCTATAACTGGAATGGCCTAGGGGAAAAGTACAGACACCATTGTAATCGGGCGAGTTTCTACTTTCAGATGCAACAGGAATTTCTCCATTTCGTCAATCCGTTCGCGAGATTTTGGAGTTTGAAGTTAAGGAATGGTTGAGAAACCATCAAAATTTTCGCAAGTCTGATACTCGAGACCAATAACTACTATGGCCTAGGGCAAAAATACACACAACCCTGTAATCGGGCGGGTTTCTGTTTTCAGATGCAGCAGGACATTCTCGAATTCGTCAATCAGTTCGCGAGATATGGGAGTTTGAATTCAAGGAATGGTTGAGAAACCATGAAAATTTTCGCAAGTCTGATACTCGAAACCAATAACTACAATGGCCGAGGGGAAAAATACACATACCGTTGTAATCGGGCGAGTTTCTGCTTTCAGATGCAATAGGAATTTCTCGAGTTCGTCAATCCGTTCGCGAGATACGGGAGTGTGAAGTTAAGGAATGGTTGAGAAACCATCAAAATTTTCGCAAGTCTGATACTCGAGACCAATAACTACTATGGCCTAGGGCAAAAATACACACAACCCTGTAATCGGGCGGGTTTCTGTTTTCAGATGCAGCAGGACACTCTCGAGTTCGTCAATCAGTTCGCGAGATATGGGAGTTTGAAGTTAAGGAATGGTTGAGAAACCATCAAAATTTTCGCAAGTCTGAGACTCGAAACCAATAACTACAGAGGCCTAGGGGAAAAATACACATACCGTTGTAATCGGGCGACTTTCTGTTTCACATGCAACAGGTATTTCTCGAGTTCGTCAATCAGTTCGCGAGATATGGAAGTTTGAGGTTAAGGAATGGATGAGAAACCATGAAAATTTTCGCCAGTCTGATACTCGAAACCAATTACTACAATGGCCTAGGGGAAAAATGCACATACCGTTGTAATCGGGCGAGTTTCTGCTTTCAGATGCAATAGGAATTTCTCGAGTTCGTCAATCCGTTCGCGAGATATGGGAGTTTGAATTTAAGGAATGGTTGAGGTACCATCAAAATTTTCGCTGGTCTGATACTCGAAACCAATAACTGGAATGGCCTAGGGGAAAAGCACACACACGACTGTAATCGGGCGAGTGTCTACTTTCAGATGCAACAGAAATTTCTCGAGTTCGTCAATCCGTTCGCGACATATGGGAGTTTGAAGTTACGGAATGGATGAGAAACCATCAAAATTTTCGCTGGTCTGATACTGGAAACCAATAACTGCAATGGCCTAGGGGATAAGTACACCCACCGTTGTAATCGGGCGAGTATCTGCTTTCAGATGCAACAGGAATTTCTCGAGTTCGTCAATCCGTTCGCGAGATATGGCAGTTTAAAGTTAAGGCATGGTTGAGAAACCATCAAAAGTTTCGCAAGTCTGATACTCGAAACCCATAACTATTATTGCCTAGGTCAAAAATACACATACCGTTGTAAACGGGCGAGTTTCTGCTTTAAGATGCAACAGGAATTTCTGGAGTTAGTCAATCCGTTCGCGAGATATTGAGGATTGAAGTTAAAGAATGTTTGAGAAACCATCAAAATTTTCGCATGCCTGAGACTCGAAACCAATAACTACTATAATATTTCCTAGGGCAAAAATACACATACCTTTGTAATCGGGCGAGTGTCTGCTTTCAGATACAACAGGAATTTCTCCAGTTCGTCAATCCGTTCGCGAGATATGGGAGTTTGGAGTTAAGGAATGGTTGAGTAACGATCTAAATTTTCGCAAGTCTGATACTCGAAACCCATAACTATTATGGCCTAGAGCAAAAATACACACACCGTTGTTATCGGGCGAGCTTCTACTTTCAGATGCAGCAGGAATTTCGCGAGTTCGTCAATCCGTTCGCGAAATATGGGAGTTTGAAGTTAAGGAATGGTTGAAAATCCATCAAAATTTTCGCTGGTCTGATACTGTAAACGAATAACTGGAATGGCCTAGGGGATATGTAAACCCACCGTTGTAATCGGGCGAGTATCTGCTTTCAGATGCAACAGGAATTTCTCGAGTTCGTCAATCCGTTCGCAAGATATGGGAGTTTGAAGTTAAGGAATGGTGGAGAAACCATCAAAATTTTCGCAAGCCTGATACACGAAACCCATTACTATTATGGCCTAGGGCAAAAATACACATACCGTTGTAATCGGGCGAGTTTCTGCTTTCAGATTCAACAGGAATTACTCGATTTCGTCAATCCGTTAGCGAGATATGGGATTTTGTAGTTAAGGAATGGTTGAGAAACCATCAAAATTTTCGGAATCTGATACTCGAAACCTATAACTACTATGGTCTAGGGCAAAAATACATATACCGTTGTAATCGGACGAGTTTCTGCTTTAAGATTCAACAGGAATTTCTCGAGTTCGTCAATCCGTTCGCGAGATGTGGGAATTTGAAGTAACGGAATGGTTGAGAAGCAATCAAAATTTTCGCAAGTCTGATACTCGAAATCAATAACTACTATGGCCTAAGGCAAAAATACACATACCGTTGTAATCGGGCGAGTTTCCGCTTTCAGATGCAACAGGAAGTTCTCGAGTTCGTCAATCCGTTCGCGAGATATGGGAGTTTGAAGTTAAGGAATGGTTGAGAAACCATCAAAATTATCGCATGTCTGATACTCGAAACCAATAACTGGAATGGCCTAGGGGAAAGTACACATACCGTTGTAATCGGGCGAGTTTCTACTTTCAGATGCAACAGGAATTTCTCGAGTTCGTCAATCCTTTCGCGAGATATGGGAGTTTGGAGTTAAGAGATGGTTGAGAAACCATCAAAATTTGCGGAATCTGATACTCGAAACCAATAACTATTATGGCCTAGGGGAAAAATGCACATACCGTTGTAATCGGGCGAGTTTCTGCTTTCAGATGCAATAGGAATTTCTCGAGTTCGTCAATCCGTTCGCGAGATATGGGAGTTTGAATTTAAGGAATGGTTGAGGTACCATCAAAATTTTCGCTGGTCTGATACTCGAAACCAATAACTGGAATGACCTAGGGGAAAAGCACACACACGACTGTAATCGGGCGAGTTTCTGCTTTCATACGCAACAGGAATTTCTCGAGTTCGTCAATCCGTTCGCTAGACATGGAAGTTTGAAGTTACGGAATGTTTGAGAAACCATCAAAATTTTCGCTGGTCTGATACTCGAAACCTATAACTGGAATGGCCTAGGGGAAAAGTACAGACACCATTGTAATCGGGCGAGTTTCTACTTTCAGATGCAACAGGAATTTCTCCATTTCGTCAATCCGTTCGCGAGATTTTGGAGTTTGAAGTTAAGGAATGGTTGAGAAACCATCAAAATTTTCGCAAGTCTGATACTCGAGACCAATAACTACTATGGCCTAGGGCAAAAATACACACAACCCTGTAATCGGGCGGGTTTCTGTTTTCAGATGCAGCAGGACATTCTCGAATTCGTCAATCAGTTCGCGAGATATGGGAGTTTGAATTCAAGGAATGGTTGAGAAACCATGAAAATTTTCGCAAGTCTGATACTCGAAACCAATAACTACAATGGCCGAGGGGAAAAATACACATACCGTTGTAATCGGGCGAGTTTCTGCTTTCAGATGCAATAGGAATTTCTCGAGTTCGTCAATCCGTTCGCGAGATACGGGAGTGTGAAGTTAAGGAATGGTTGAGAAACCATCAAAATTTTCGCAAGTCTGATACTCGAGACCAATAACTACTATGGCCTAGGGCAAAAATACACACAACCCTGTAATCGGGCGGGTTTCTGTTTTCAGATGCAGCAGGACACTCTCGAGTTCGTCAATCAGTTCGCGAGATATGGGAGTTTGAAGTTAAGGAATGGTTGAGAAACCATCAAAATTTTCGCAAGTCTGAGACTCGAAACCAATAACTACAGAGGCCTAGGGGAAAAATACACATACCGTTGTAATCGGGCGACTTTCTGTTTCACATGCAACAGGTATTTCTCGAGTTCGTCAATCAGTTCGCGAGATATGGAAGTTTGAGGTTAAGGAATGGATGAGAAACCATGAAAATTTTCGCCAGTCTGATACTCGAAACCAATTACTACAATGGCCTAGGGGAAAAATGCACATACCGTTGTAATCGGGCGAGTTTCTGCTTTCAGATGCAATAGGAATTTCTCGAGTTCGTCAATCCGTTCGCGAGATATGGGAGTTTGAATTTAAGGAATGGTTGAGGTACCATCAAAATTTTCGCTGGTCTGATACTCGAAACCAATAACTGGAATGGCCTAGGGGAAAAGCACACACACGACTGTAATCGGGCGAGTGTCTACTTTCAGATGCAACAGAAATTTCTCGAGTTCGTCAATCCGTTCGCGACATATGGGAGTTTGAAGTTACGGAATGGATGAGAAACCATCAAAATTTTCGCTGGTCTGATACTGGAAACCAATAACTGCAATGGCCTAGGGGATAAGTACACCCACCGTTGTAATCGGGCGAGTATCTGCTTTCAGATGCAACAGGAATTTCTCGAGTTCGTCAATCCGTTCGCGAGATATGGCAGTTTAAAGTTAAGGCATGGTTGAGAAACCATCAAAAGTTTCGCAAGTCTGAAACTCGAAACCCATAACTATTATTGCCTAGGTCAAAAATACACATACCGTTGTAAACGGGCGAGTTTCTGCTTTAAGATGCAACAGGAATTTCTGGAGTTAGTCAATCCGTTCGCGAGATATTGAGGATTGAAGTTAAAGAATGTTTGAGAAACCATCAAAATTTTCGCATGCCTGAGACTCGAAACCAATAACTACTATAATATTTCCTAGGGCAAAAATACACATACCTTTGTAATCGGGCGAGTGTCTGCTTTCAGATACAACAGGAATTTCTCCAGTTCGTCAATCCGTTCGCGAGATATGGGAGTTTGGAGTTAAGGAATGGTTGAGTAACGATCTAAATTTTCGCAAGTCTGATACTCGAAACCCATAACTATTATGGCCTAGAGCAAAAATACACACACCGTTGTTATCGGGCGAGCTTCTACTTTCAGATGCAGCAGGAATTTCTCGAGTTCGTCAATCCGTTCGCGAAATATGGGAGTTTGAAGTTAAGGAATGGTTGAAAATCCATCAAAATTTTCGCTGGTCTGATACTGTAAACGAATAACTGGAATGGCCTAGGGGATATGTAAACCCACCGTTGTAATCGGGCGAGTATCTGCTTTCAGATGCAACAGGAATTTCTCGAGTTCGTCAATCCGTTCGCAAGATATGGGAGTTTGAAGTTAAGGAATGGTGGAGAAACCATCAAAATTTTCGCAAGCCTGATACACGAAACCCATTACTATTATGGCCTAGGGCAAAAATACACATACCGTTGTAATCGGGCGAGTTTCTGCTTTCAGATTCAACAGGAATTACTCGATTTCGTCAATCCGTTAGCGAGATATGGGATTTTGTAGTTAAGGAATGGTTGAGAAACCATCAAAATTTTCGGAATCTGATACTCGAAACCTATAACTACTATGGTCTAGGGCAAAAATACATATACCGTTGTAATCGGACGAGTTTCTGCTTTAAGATTCAACAGGAATTTCTCGAGTTCGTCAATCCGTTCGCGAGATGTGGGAATTTGAAGTAACGGAATGGTTGAGAAGCAATCAAAATTTTCGCAAGTCTGATACTCGAAATCAATAACTACTATGGCCTAAGGCAAAAATACACATACCGTTGTAATCGGGCGAGTTTCCGCTTTCAGATGCAACAGGAAGTTCTCGAGTTCGTCAATCCGTTCGCGAGATATGGGAGTTTGAAGTTAAGGAATGGTTGAGAAACCATCAAAATTATCGCATGTCTGATACTCGAAACCAATAACTGGAATGGCCTAGGGGAAAAGTACACATACCGTTGTAATCGGGCGAGTTTCTACTTTCAGATGCAACAGGAATTTCTCGAGTTCGTCAATCCTTTCGCGAGACATGGGAGTTTGGAGTTAAGAGATGGTTGAGAAACCATCAAAATTTGCGGAATCTGATACTCGAAACCAATAACTATTATGGCCTAGGGGAAAAGCACACACACCATTGTTATCGGTTGAGTTTCTACTTTCAGATGCAACAGGAATTTCTCGAGTTCGTCTATCCGTTCGCGAGATATGGGAGTTTGAAGTTAAGGAATGATTGAGAAACCATCAAAATTTTCGCAAGTCTGATACCCGAAACCAATAACTGGAACGGCCTAGGGGAAAAATACACATACCGTTTTAATCGGGAGAGTCTCTACTTTCAGGTTCATCAGAAATTTTTCGAATTCGTCAATCCGTTCGCGAAATATCGGAGTTTGGAGTTAAGAGATGGTTGAGAAACTACCAAAATTTTCCCAAGTCTGATACACGAAACCAATAACTGGAATGGCCTAGGGGAAAAGCACACACACCATTGTAATCGGGCGAGTTTCTACTTTCAGATGCAGCAGAAATTTCTCGGATTCGTCAATCCGTTCGCGAAATATCGGAGTTTGGAGTTAAGAGATGGTTGAGAAACCATCAAAACTTGCGCAATTCTGATGCTAGAAACGAATAACTGGAACGGCCGAGGGGAAAAATACACGTACCGTTGTAATCGGGAGAGTTTCTACTCTCAGATGCAACAGAAATTTTTCGGATTTTTCAATCCGTTCGCGAAATATCGGAGTTCGGAGTTAAGGGATGGTTGAGAAACCATCATAATTTTCGCAAGTCTGATACTCGAAACCAATAACTACAATGGCATAGGGGAAAAATACACTTACCGTTGTAATCGGGAGCGTTTCTGCTTTCAGAAGCAACTGAAATTTTTCGGTTTCGTCAATCCGTTCGTGAAATGTCGGAGTTTGGAGTGAAGAGATGGTTGTGAAACCATGGAAACTTTAGCAAGTCTGATACTCGAAACCAATAACTACAGTGGCCTAGGGGGAAAATGCACACACCGTTGTAATCGGGCGAGTTTCTACTTTCCGATGCAACCGGAATTTCTCGAGTTCGTCAATCCGTTCGCGAGATATGGGAGTTTGAAGTTATGGAATGGTTGACAAACAATCAAAATTTTCGCAAATCTGATACTCGAAACCAATAACTACAATGGCCTAGGGGAAAAATACACATACCGTTGTAATCGGGCGAGTTTCTACTTTCAGATGCAACAGAAATTTTTCGGATTCGTCAATCCGTTCGCTAGATGTGGGAGTTTGAAGTTATGGAATGGTTGACAAGCAATCAAAATTATCGCAAGTCCGATACTAGAAACCAATAACTGGAATGGCCTCGGGGAAAAGTACACACACCATTGTAATCGGGCGAGATTCTACTTTCCGATGCAACAGGAATTTCTCGATTTCGTCAATCCGTTCGCGAGATATGGGAGTTTGAAGTTATGGAATGGTTGAGAAACCATCAAAATTTTCGCAATTCTGATGCTTGAAACGAAAAACTGGAATGGCCTAGGGGAAAAGTACACACACCATAGTAATCGGGAGAGTTTCTACTTTCAGATGCAACAGAAATTTTTCGGATTCGTGAATCCGTTCGCGAAATATCGGAGTTTGGAGTTAAGAGATGGTTGAGAAACCATCAAATTTTCGCAAGTCTGATACCCGAAACAAATAACTATAACGGCCTAGGGGAAAAATACACATACCGTTGTAATCGGGAGAGTTTCTGCTTTCAGATGCAACAGGAATTTCTCGATTTGGTCAATCCGTTCGCGAGGTATGGGAGTTTGAAGTTAAGGAATGGTTGAGAAACCATCAACATTTTCGCAAGTCTGATACTCGAAACCAATAACTACAAAGGCCTAGGGGAAAAATACACATACCTTTGTAATCGGGCGAGCTTATACTTTCAGATGCAACAGGAATTTTTCGAGTTCGTCAATCCGTTCGAGAGATATGGGAGTTTGAAGTTAAGGAATGGTTGAGAAACCATCAAAATTTTCGCAAGTTTGATACTCGAAACCAATAACTGGAATGGCCTAGGGGAAAAGTACACACAGCATTGTAATGGGGCGAGTTTCTACGTTCAGATGCAACAGGAATTTCTCGATGTCGTCAATCCGTTCGCGAGATATGAGAGTTTGAAGTTAAGGAATGCTTGACAAACCATCAAAATTTTCGCAAGTCTGATACACGAAAACAATAACAACAAAGGACTAGGGGAAGAATACACATACCTTTGTAATCGGGCGAGTTTCTACTTTCAGATGCAGCAGGAATTTCTCGAGTTCGTCAATCCGATCGCGAGATATGAGAGTTTGAAGTTAAGGAATGGTTGAGAATCCATCTAAATTTTCGCAAGTCTGATACTGGAAACCAATAACTACAATGACTTAGGGGAAAAATACACATACCGTTGTAATCGGGAGAGCTTCTACTTTCAGATGCAACAGGAATTTCTCGAGTTCGTCAATCCGTTCGCGAGATATGAGAGTTTGAAGTTAAGGAATGGTTGAGAAGCCATCAAAATTTGCGGAATCTGATACTCGAAACCAATAACTATTATGGTCTTGTGCAAAAATACACATACCTTTGAAATCGGGCGAGTTTCTACTATCAGATACAACAGGAATTTCTCGAGTTCGTCAATCCGTTCGCGAGATATGGGAGTTTGAAGTTAAGGAATGGTTGAGAAACCATCAAAATTTTCGGAAGTCTGATACTCGAAGCCAATAACTGGAATGGCCTAGGGGAAAAGTACACACACCATTGTAATTGGGCGATTTTCTACTTTCAGATGCAACAGGAATTTCTCGAGTTCGTCATTCCGTTCGCGAGATATGGGAGTTTGAAGTTAAGGAATGGTTGAGGAACCATCAAAATTTTCGCAATTCTGATGCTAGAAACCAAAGACTGCAATGGCCTAGAGGAAAAGTACACACGCCATTGTAATGGGGCGAGTTTCTACTTTCAGATGCAACAGGAATTTCTCGAGTTCGTCAATCCGTTAGCGAGATATGGGAGTTTGAAGTTAAGGAATGGTTGAGAATCCATCTAAATTTTCGCAAGTCAGATTCTCGAAACCAATAACTACAATGACCGGGGGGAAAAATACACATACCGTTGTAATCGGGAGAGTTTCTACTTTCAGATGCAACAGAAATTTTTCGGATTTGTCAATCCGTTCGCGAGATATGAGAGTTTGAACATAAGGAATGGTTGAGAAACCATCACAATTTTCGCAATTCTGATACTCGAAACCAATAACTACAATGGCCTACGAGAAAAATACACATAGCGTTGTAATCGGGAGAGTTTCTACTTTCAGATGCAACAGAAATTTTTCGGATTCGGCAATCCGTTCGCGAAATATGGCAGCTTGAAGTTAAGGAATGGTTGAGAAACCATCAAAATTTTCGCCATTCTGATGCTAGAAACCAAAAACTGCAATGGCCTAGGGGAAAAGTACACACACCATTGTAATGGGGCGAGTTTCTACTTTCAGATGCAACAGGAATTTCTCGAGTTCGTCAATCCGTTCGCGAGATATGGGAGTTTGAAATTAAGGAATGGTTGAGAATCCATCAAAATTTTCGCAAGTCTGATACACGAAACCAATAACTACAATCGCCTAGGGGAAAAATGCACATACCGTTCTAATCGGGAGAGTTTCTGCTTTCAGACGCAACAGAAATTCTTTGAATTCGTCAATCCGTTCGCGAAATATCGAAGTTTGGAGTTAAGAGATGGTTGAGAAAACATCAAAATTTTCGCAATTCTGATACTCTAAACCAATAACTGGAATGGCCTAGAGGAAAAGTACACACACCATTGTAATCGGGCGAGTTTCTGCTTTCAGATGCAACAGGAATTTCTCGAGTTCGTCAATCCGTTAGCGAAATATCCGAGTTTGAAGTTAAGGAATGGTTGAGAAACCATCAAAATTTTCGTACGTCTGATACTCGAAACAAATAACTATAGTGGCCTAGGGGAAAAATACACATACCGTTGTAATCGGGAGAGCTTCTACTTTCAGACGCAACAGAAATTTGTCGGATTCGTCAATCAGTTCGCGAGATATGGGAGTTTGAATTTAAGGAATTTTTGAGAAACCATCAAAATTTTCGTAAGTCTGATACTCGAAACAAATAACTACAATGGCCTCGGGGAAAAATACACATACCGTTGTATTCGGGAGAGCTTCAACTTTCAGATGCAAGACAAATTTTTCGGATTCGTCAATCCGTTCGCGAAATATCAGAGTTTGGAGTTAAGAGATGGTTGAGAAACCACAAAAATTTTCGCAAGTCTTATATTCGAGACCAATAACTACTATGGCGTAGGGCAAAAATACACATAACCTTGTAATCGGGCGAGTTTCTGCTTTCAGATGCAATAGGAATTTCTCTAGTTCGCCAACCGTTCGCGAGGTATGGGAGTTTGAAGTTAAGGAATGGTTGAGAAACCATCAAAATTTTCGTAATTCTGGTTCTCGAAAACAATAACTGGAATGGCCTAGGCGAAAAGAACACACACCATTGTATTGGGGCGAGTTTCTACTTTCAGATGAAACAGGAATTTCTCGAGTTCGTCAATCCGTTCGCGAGATATGGGAGTTTGAAATTAAGGAATGGTTGAGAATCCATCAAAATTTTCGCAAGTCTGATACTCGAAACCAATAACTACAAAGGCTTCGGGGAAAAATACACATACCTTTGTAATCGGGCGAGTTTCTACATTCAGATGCAATAGGAATTCCTCGAATTCGTCAATCCGTTCGCGAGATATGGGAGTTTGAAGTTAAGGAATGGTTGAGAATCCACAAAAATTTTCGCAAGTCTTATATTCGAGACCAATAACTACTATGGCCTAGGGCAAAAATACACATACCCTTGTAATCGGGCGAGTTTCTGCTTTCAGATGCAATAGGAATTTCTCGAGTTCGCCAACCGTTCGCGAGGTATGGGAGTTTGAAATTAAGGAATGGTCGAGAAACCATCAAAATTTTCGCAATTCTGGTACTCGAAACCAATATCTGGAATGGCCTAGGGGAAAAGTACACACACCATTGTAATGGGGCGATTTCCTACTTTCAGATGCAATAGGAATTTCTCGAGTTCGTCAATCCGTTCGCGAGATATGGGAGTTTGAAGTTAAGGAATGGTTGAGAAACCACCAAAATTTTCGCAAGTCTTATATTCGAGACCAAAACTACTATGCCCTAGGGCAAAAATACACATACCCTTGTAATCGGGCGAGTTTCTGCTTTCAGATGCCATAGGAATTTCTCGAGTTCGCCAACCGTTCGCGAGGTATGGGAGTCTGAAGTTAAGGAATGGTTGAGAAACCATCAAAATTTTCGCAAGTCTGATACTCGAAACAATAACTACAAAGGCCTAGGGGAAAAATACACATACCTTTGTAATCGGGCGAGTTTCTACTTTCAGATGCAATAGGAATTTCTCGAATTCGTCAATCCGTTCGCGAGATATGGGAGTTTGAAATTAAGGAATGGTCGAGAAACTGTCAAAATTTTCGCAATTCTGGTACTCGAAACCAATAACTACAATGGCCTAGGGGAAAAATGCACACACCGTTCTAATCGGGAAAGTTTCTGCTTTCAAACGCAACAGAAATTTTTCGAATTTGTCAATCCGTTCGCGAGATATGGGAGTTTGAAGTTAAGGAATGGTTGAGAAACCATCAAAATTTTCGCAAGTCTGATACTCGAAACAAATAACTACAATGGCCTAGGGGAAAAATACGCATTCCGTTATAATCGGGAGGGCTTCTACTTTCATATGCAACAGGAATTTCTCGAGTTCGTCAATCCGTTCGCGAGATATGGGAGTTTGAAGTTAAGGAATGGTTGAGAATCCATCAAAATTTTCGTAACTCTGATACTCGAAACAAATAACTACAGTGGCCTAGGGGAAAATACGCATTCCGTTATAATCGGAAGTGCTTCTACTTTCAGATGCAAGAGAAATTTTTCGGATAAGTCAGTCCGTTCGCGAAATATCAGAGTTTGGAATTAAGAGATGTTCGAGCATCCATCAAAATTTTCGCTGGTCTGATACTCGAAATCAATAACTACAATGGCCTAGGGGAAAAGTACACACACCATTGTAATGGGGCGAGTTTCTACTTTCAGATGCAACAGGAATATCTCGAGTTCGTCAATCCGTTCGCGAGATATGGGAGTTTGAAGTTAAGGAATGATTGAGAAACCATCAAAATTTTCGCAAGTCTGATACTCGAAACCAATAACTTGAATGGCCTAGGGGAAAAGTACACACACCATTGTAATCGGGCGAGTTTCTGCCTTCAGATGCAATAGGAATTTCTCGAGTTCGTCGATCCGTTCGCGAGATATGGGCGTTTGAAGTTAAGGAATGGTTGAGAAACAATCAAAAATTTCGCAAGTCTGATACACGAAACCAATAACTGGAATGGCCTAGGGGAAAAGTACACACACCATTGTAATCGGCGAGTTTCTGCCTTCAGATGCAATAGGAATTTCTCGAGTTCGTCGATCCGTTCGCGAGATGTGGGCGTTTGAAGTTAAGGAATGGTTGAGAAACAATCAAAAATTTCGCAAGTCTGATACACGAAACCAATAACTGGAATGGCCTAGGGGAAAAGTACACACACCATTGTAATCGGGCGAGTTTCTACTTTCAGATGCAACACGAATTTCTCGAGTTCGTCAATCCGTTCGCGAGATATGGGAATTTGAAGTTAAGGAATGGTTGAGAAACCATCAAAATTTTCGTAAGTCTGACACTCGAAACAAATAACTACAATGGCCTAGGGGAAAATACGCATTCCGTTATAATCGGGAGAGCTTCTACTTTCAGATGCAACAGAAATTTTTCGGATTTGGCAATCTGTTCGCGAAATAAAGGAGTTTGCAGTTAAGGAATGATTGAGAAACCAACAAAAGTTTCGCAATTCTAATGCTAGAAACGAAAAACTGGAATTGCCTAGGGGAAAAGTTCACACACTATTGTAATCGGGCGAGTTTCTACTTTCAGACGCAACAGGAATTTCTCGAGTTCGTCAATCCGTTCGCGAGATATGGGAGTCTGAAGTTAAGGAATGGTTGAGAAACCATCAAAATTTTCGCAAGTGTGATAATCGAAACCAATAACTGGAATGGCCTAGGGGAAAAGTAGACACACCATTGTAATGGGGAGAGTTCCTACTTTCAGATGCAATAGGAATTTCTCGAGTTCGTCAATCCGTTCGCGAGATATGGGAGTCTGAAGTTAAGGAGTGGTTGAGAAACCATCAAAATTTTCGCAAGTGTGATAATCGAAACCAATAACTGGAATGGCCTAGGGGAAAAGTAGACACACCATTGTAATGGGGAGAGTTCCTACTTTCAGATGCAATAGGAATTTCTCGAGTTCGCCAACCGTTCGCAAGGTATGGGAGTTTGACGTTAAGGAATGGTTGAGAAACCATCAAAATTTCCGCAAGTGTGATACTCGTAACAAATAACTACAATGGCCTCGGTGAAAAATACACATACCGTTGTAATCGGGAGAGCTTCTACTTTCAGATGCAAGAGAAATTTTTCGGATTAGTCAGTCCGTTCGGGAAATATCAGAGTTTGGATTTAAGAGATGGTCGAGCATCCATCAAAATTTTCGCTGGTCTGATACTCGAAACCAATAACTGGAATGGCCTAGGGGAAAAGTACATACACCATTGTAATGGGACGGGTTTCTACTTTCAGACGCAACACGAATTTCTCGAGTTCGTCAATCCGTTCGCGAGATATGGGAGTTTGAAGTTAAGGAGTGGTTGAGAATCCATCAAAATTTTCGCAAGTCTGATACTCGAAAGCAATAACTACAATGCCCTAGGGGAAAAATACACATACCGTTGTAATCGGGAGAGTTTCTACTTTCAGATGAAATAGAAATTTTTAGGATTCGTCAATCCGTTCGCGAAATATCGGAGTTTGGAGTTCAGAATGGTTGAGAAACCATAAAAATTTTCGCAAGTCTGATACTCGAAACCAATAACTACAATGGCCTAGGGGAAAAATACATATACCGTTGTAATCGGGAGTGTTTCTACTTTCAGATGCAACAGGCATTTCTCGATTTCGTCAATCCGTTCGCGAGATATGGGAGTTTGAAGTTAAGGAATGGTTGAGAAACCATCAAAATTTCCGCAAGTATGATACTCGAAACCAGTAACTACTATGGCCTAGGGCAAAAATACACACACCATTGTAATCGGGCGAGTTTCTAGTTTCAGATGCAACAGGAATTTCTCGAGTTCGTCAATCCGTTCGCGAGATGTGGGAGTTCGAAGTTAAGGAATGGTTGAGAAACCAACAAATTTTTGCAAGTCTGATACTCGAAAGCAATACCTGGAATGGCCTAGGGGAAAAGTACACACACCGTTGTAATCGGGCGAGTTTCAACTTTCAGATGCAACAGGAATTTCTGAAGTTCGTCAATCCGTTCGCGAGATATGGGAGAATATTTATAATTTCTATTATAAATCATTTGATCTATAGTTAAATTTGACACTAATACTCTAAATACATATTTAATATATTTTTTAATCTCTTTAGCCTCCAGAAGAATTTTATTTATACTATTTCCTATATATAATAATTTACACAGAATCGGAAATAAATCTAATTATTTATTTATAATAATAATTTTTTTTTCACTTATCTTAAAAATTGGGATGTACTCTTTAAATGTTCGATTCATTTCTTTAATTTATTCATTAAATTGAATTAATGTATTCTTTATAATAACTTTAATAAAATTAATCCCTATAATTATTATAGAACTCGTATTAAAATTTAATAATGAAATTTATTTTATTTGCCTAATTAATGTAATTATTGCCCCTATCATTTGCTTAAATAAAAAATCAATCAAAATAATTATAGGATATTCATCTGTTATACAAACATCTATTATAGTTATTTTATTAATAATTAACAAAGATACATTTTTAACATATTTCATTTTATATTCAATAATTTCTGCAAATTTAATTTTTATATTTAAAATAATAAAGATTCATTCTTCTTCCTAATTTAATATATTAACCTCTAATAGAAGAAAAATTATTTTATACTTAATAATTATTATGTACACAAATTTCCCACGTATAGCACTCTTTATACTGAAATGAATCGTCCTAGAAACATTAATAAATTCAAGAATAAAATTTATACTTTTAATAATTGTATATCTTTTTAAAAGATTAATTACATCATGAAATTATTTAAATATATCCTTCTTATATTTTTTCCCTTCAATTAAATAAAAAATATATAACTAAATTAACCTTAATTTTCTAAACTATTATCTATTTATAACTTTTTTAATAATTATATTTATATTTATGATGTACTGGTTATATTAATTTTTAGCATAATTAATATTAAATATGTATTCATCAAATCACAAAAATTTTGGGATATTATATTTCATATCAGCTATATGATCTGGTATAATTGGTTCTTCTTTAAGGATACTAATTCGAATAGAATCAAATAAGCCAGGAACTTGAATTAATATCGACCAAATTTATAACTCAATTGTAACATCACATGCTTTTGTAATAATTTTTTTTATAGTTTTACCATTTATAATCGGAGGATTCGGAAACTGAATAATTCCCTTAATAATTGGGTCCCCTGATACAGCATTTCCCCGAATAAATAATATAAGATTGTGACTAATCCCCCCTTCATTATTACTTTTAATTCTTACAACACTATTATTCCCAGGCTCGGGAACTGGATGAACAATCTACCTTCCTTTGTCATCAAATCTTTATCAACCATCTTCATCTATAGACTTAACAATTTTTTCTTTGCATATTGCAGGTATCTCTTCAATTATAGGATCAATTAATTTTATTGTTACAATTCTTAAAATAAAAAATAATGCTTTAAAATTCGATCAAATATCCTTATTTGCTTGGTCAGTATTAATTACTACAATTTTGCTTCTTCTCTCACTACCTGTATTAGCCGGAGCTATTACTATGTTATTAACAGACCGAAATTTAAATACTTCCTTCTTTGATCCTACTGGGGGAGGGGACCCAATTTTATTTCAACATTTATTTTGATTTTTTGAGCATCCTGAAGTATATATTTTAATTTTACGCGGGTTTGGATTAATCTCCCATATCATTTTCAATGAAAGAGAGAAAAAGGAAACTTTTGGGAACCTAGGGATAGTTTATGCAATACTCGGAATTGGATTTCTAGGATTTATTGTGTGAGCACATCACATATTCACAGTAGGCTTAGATGTAGACACACGAGCTTATTTCACTTCGGCAACTATAATCATTGCAATTCCCACAGGAATCAAAGTATTTAGATGACTAGCTACGTACTACGGGTCAAAACTTATTATTAATCCTTCTATTATTTGATAATTTGGCTTTATTTTTTTATTTACAATAGGAGGATTAACAGGAATTATATTATCAAACTCATCTATTGATATTATACTACATGATACATACTATGTTGTCTCTCATTTCCACTATGTACTGTCAATAGGAGCAGTATTTTCTATTATTGCTTCATTAATTCATTGATTCCCTTTATTCACAGGATTTACCCTAAATCAATTTTATCTTAAAACTCAATTTTATATAATATTTATTGGGGTAAATATAACTTTTTTCCTTCAGCATTTTTTAGGAATGATAGTAATACCTCGACGTTATTCAGATTACCCGGATTCCTACTACTGTGGAAATTTATTATCATCTATTGGCTCAATAATTTCATTCAAAAGAATAATTTTACTCTTGTTTATTATATTGGAGAGATTTATAACTAAACGTCTAGCTATATTTAAATTTAATCAATCATCACTAGAATGACCCCAAAACTTTTCCCCAAAAGACCACTCATTCCTCTCTATTCCTCTAATTATTAAAAACAAATCTTAATATGGCAGATTAGTGCATGAATTTAAGATTCATTTATAAAATTTAATATTTTTATTAAAAATGTCCCATTGAAAAATAATTAATTTCCAAGACCCCAATTCGCCATATGCCGATAATTTAAATCTTTTTCACAACTTCACAATAATTATAATAATTATAATCTCTTCATTAACTCTAATAATTATATTAGATATTTTTACTAATAAATTTATCAATCGATTTTTACTTAAAAATCATCATATTGAAATTGTACGAACTTTACTCCCAATAATAATTTTAGGAGTAATTGCACTTCCTTCTTTAAAAACCCTATATTTTATTGATGAACTATGAATACCCGTATACTTAACAATCAAATCAATTGGGCACCAATGATATTGATCCTATGAATACCCAGAATTTAATAATTTAAATTTTGACTCCTATATAGATAAAGATTTAAATAATATTTACATTTTTCGTCTCCTAGACGTAGATAATCGAATAATTATTCCATCTAATACACTAATTCGAATATTAACAACATCAAACGACGTAATTCACTCTTGAACTGTTCCGTCTTTAGGCTTAAAAATAGACTCAGTACCAGGGCGAATTAACCGAATAAATTTAATTACTAATCGACCTGGAGTATTTTTTGGACAATGTTCTGAAATCTGCGGAGCTAATCACAGATTTATGCCAATTGTTGTGGAAAGAACTAATTATTCAAACTTTATTAATTGAATTAACAACCAAAATTAAATTTTAACCTACTCATATAATATTTAATTAAATCAAATCATTAGATGTCTGACAAAAGAATTAATTTTTAAATCAAATTATAGTAATAAATTACTTCACTTTTCATTTTAAAACTTTAAGAATCATCTCTTTACATCGAAGCTCGATCAAAATTAATTTCTATAAGTTCTTAATCATTTGTAATGCATCAATAAGATGAACATTGTTCGATTAATATTGGGAACATGCATGAATGTTAGTAAAACTCGCGGAAATGAATAAACATTCACCGAAACTATTCGCCTTCGCAGATTTTGCAATATCTTGATGTTTATTTAT
The DNA here is from genome assembly GCF_051014685.1 of Ptiloglossa arizonensis. Classification (NCBI taxonomy): domain Eukaryota; kingdom Metazoa; phylum Arthropoda; class Insecta; order Hymenoptera; family Colletidae; genus Ptiloglossa; species Ptiloglossa arizonensis. Next base: position 153,630 of record NW_027478714.1, read on the forward strand.
CATAATTATTAACAATTGTCGTAGTACCATAGTTTAAATAATTATTAACAATGCCCTAGTATAAATAAAGGCTTAAAATATAATTTCATCGAAATATTCATTGCTCGCGATGGAATTATTCGTTGAGATCAAACTGACATTCTCAAGGTTACACGTATCGATGATCGATTCACAAGCGTTCATCGCTATGATTGTTGTATCTAGAAAAGCGATTAATTGAATTTCAGCGCTTTTCAATAAAAAATGCAACTACTACGCGTATTGTGTAAATTATAAGAATTAAGCAAATGTTAAATTGATGTATTTAATAAACAATTGTTACTTTCCCTGCTATAAAACTTTACGAAACACGTTTTACTTTGCATCTCGATCCAAATTAATTTCTATGAGGTACATAATCATTTTCAATGCATAAATAGGATGCACATTGTTCGATTAATATTGGGAACATACATAAATGTTAGTAACAATGGCGGAAATGAACAAACATTCACCGAAACCGTTCGCCTTCGCAGATTTCGCAATATCTTGACGTTTATTTATCATAATAATTAACAATCGTCGTTGGACCGTAGATTAAACAATTTTTCACAATGTTCCGGTATAAATAATGGCTATAAATGGTATGATATTCCGTACCGTGCGATAAAATAAATAAATACCTTTGTACAAACTTTTGTATGATTCATCTTTCGAATAAATGTAAAATTAAACCTTCCACGGTAAATTTTATTCTTGAATTTATTAATGTTTCTAGGACGATTTATTTCAGTATAAAGAGTGCTATAGGTGGGAAATTTTTGTACATAATAATTATTGAGTATAAAATAATTTTTCTTCTATTAGACGTTAATATATTAAATAAGGAAGAAGAGTTAACCTTTATTATTTTGAATATAAAAATTAAAATTAAATAAATTATTGAATGTAAAATGAAATATGTTAAAAATGTATTATTGTTAATTATTAATAAAATAACTATAATAGATGTTTGTATAACAGATGAATATCCTATAATTATTATGATTGATTTTTTTGTTTAAGCAAATGATAGGGGCAATAATTACATTAATTAGGCAAATAAAATAAATTTCATTATTAAATTTTAATATGAGTTCTATAATAATTATAGGGATTAATTTTATTAAAGTTATTATAAAGAATCGATTAATTCAATTTAATGAATAAATTAAAGAAATGAATCGAACATTTAAAGAGTACATCCCAATTTTTAAGATAAGTGAAAAAAAAATAATTATTATAAATAAATAATTAGATTTATTTCCGATTGTGTGTAAATTATTATATATAGTAAATAGTATAAATAAAATTCTTCTGGAGGCTAAAGAGATTAAAAAATATATTAAATATGTATTTAGAGTATTAGTGTCTAATTTAACTACAGATCAAACGATTTATAATAGAAATTATATATATTATAATCATATAATCGAAACGGAGAAACGATGAAACGAAGGAAGAAACGGAGAAACGAAGAAAGAAACGGAGAAATGAAGAAAGAAACGAAGAAACGAAGAAAGAAACGGAGAAACGAAGAAAGAAACGGAGAAACGAAGAAAGAAACGGAGAAATGAAGAAAGAAACGAAGAAACGAAGAAAGAAACGGAGAACCGGAGAAATAAATGGAGAAACGAAGGAATAAACCGGGCAACGGAGAAAGAAACGCAGAAACGAACAAAGAAACGGAGAAACGAAAAAAGAAACGCAGAAAGGAAGAAAGAAACGCAGAACCGGAGAAATAAATGGAGAAACGAAGAAATAAACGGAGAAACGAAGAACGAATCTGAGAGACGAAGAAAGAAACGGAGAATCGGAGAAATAAACGGAGAAACGAAGAGATAGACCGAGAAACGGAGAAAGAAACGGAGAAACGAAGAAAGAAACGGAGAAACGAAGAAAGAAACGGAGAAACGAACAAAGAAACGGAGAAACGAAGAAAGAAACGGAGAATCGGAGAAATAAATGGAGAAACGAACAAAGAAACGGAGAAACGAAGAAAGTAACGGAGAAACGAAGAAAGAAACGGAGAAACGAAGAAAGAAACGGAGAAACGAAGAAAGGAACAGAGAAACGAAGAAAGAAACGGAGAATCGGAGAAATAAATGGAGAAACGAAGAAAGAGTCCGAGAAACGGAGAAAGAAACGGAGAAACGAACAAAGAAACGGAGAAACGAAGAAAGAAACGGAGAAACGGACAAAGAAACGGAGAAACGGAGAAACGAAGAAAGAAACGGAGAATCGGAGAAATAAACGGAGAAACGAAAAAGAAACGGAGAAACGAAGAAAGTAACGGAGAAACGAAGAAAGAAACGGAGAAACGAAGAAAGAAACGGAGAAACGAAGAAAGAAACAGAGAAACGAAGAAAGAAACGGAGAATCGGAGAAATAAATGGAGAAACGAAGAAATAGTCCGAGAAACGGAGAAAGAAACGGAGAAACGAACAAAGAAACGGAGAAACGAAGAAAGAAACGGAGAAACGGACAAAGAAACGGAGAAACGGAGAAACGAAGAAAGAAACGGAGAATCGGAGACATAAACGGAGAAACGAACAAAGAAACGGAGAAACGAAGAAAGTAACGGAGAAACGAAGAAAGTAACGGAGAAACGAAGAAAGAAACGGAGAAACGAAGAAAGAAATGGAGAAACGAAGAAAGAAACGGAGAGACGAAGAAAGAAACGGTGAAACGAAGAAAGAAACGGAGAAACGGAGAAATAAATGGAGAAACGAAGAAATAAACGGAGAAACGAACAAGGAAACGGAGAAACGAAGAAAGAGACGGAGAAACGAAGAAAGAAACGGAGAAACGAAGAACAAACGGAGAAACGAAGAAAGAAACGGAGATACGAAGAAAGAAACGTAGAAACGAAGGATGAAACGGAGAAACGAAGAAAGAAACGGAGAAATAAATGGAGAAAGGAAGATATAAACGGAGAAACAAAGAAAGAAACGGAGAAACGAAGAAACGATGAAAGAAACAGAGAAACGAAGAAAGAAACGGAGAAACGAAGAAAGAAACGGAGAAACGAAGAAAGAAACGGAGAAACGAAGAAAGAAACTGAGAAACGAAGAAAGAAACAGAGAATCGGAGAAATAAATGGAGAAACGAAGAAATAAACGGAGAAACGGAGAAAGAAACGGAGAAACGAAGAAAGAAACGGAGAAACGAAGAAAGAAACGGAGAAACGAAGAAAGAAACGGAGAAACGGAGAAATAAATGGAGAAACGAAGAAATAAACGGAGAAACGAACAAGGAAACGGAGAAACGAAGAAAGAGACGGAGAAACGAAGAAAGAAACGGAGAAACGAAGAAACAAACGGAGAAACGAAGAAAGAAACGGAGATACGAAGAAAGAAACGGAGAAACGAAGGATGAAACGGAGAAACGAAGAAAGAAACGGAGAAATAAATGGAGAAAGGAAGATATAAACGGAGAAACAAAGAAAGAAACGGAGAAACGAAGAAACGATGAAAGAAACAGAGAAACGAAGAAAGAAACGGAGAAACGAAGAAAGAAACGGAGAAACGAAGAAAGAAACGGAGAAACGGAGAAATAAATGGAGAAACGAAGAAATAAACGGAGAAACGAACAAGGAAACGGAGAAACGAAGAAAGAGACGGAGAAACGAAGAAAGAAACGGAGAAACGAAGAAACAAACGGAGAAACGAAGAAAGAAACGGAGATACGAAGAAAGAAACGGAGAAACGAAGGATGAAACGGAGAAACGAAGAAAGAAACGGAGAAATAAATGGAGAAAGGAAGATATAAACGGAGAAACAAAGAAAGAAACGGAGAAACGAAGAAACGATGAAAGAAACAGAGAAACGAAGAAAGAAACGGAGAAACGAAGAAAGAAACGGAGAAACGAAGAAAGAAACGGAGAAACGAAGAAAGAAACTGGGAAACGAAGAAAGAAACAGAGAATCGGAGAAATAAATGGAGAAACGAAGAAATTAACCGAGAAACGGAGAAAGAAACAGAGAAACGAAGAAAGAACGGAGAATCGGAGAAATAAATGGAGAAACGAAGAAATAAACGGAGAAACGGAGAAAGAAACGGAGAAACGAAGAAAGAAACGGAGAAACGAAGAAAGAAACGGAGAAACGGAGAAATAAATGGAGAAAGGAACAAGGAAACGGAGAAACGAAGAAAGAGACGGAGAAACGAAGAAAGAAACGGAGAAACGAAGAAACAAACGGAGAAACGAAGAAAGAAACGGAGAAACGAAGAAAGAAACGGAGAAACGAAGGAAGAAACGGAGAAACGAAGAAAGAAACGGAGAAATAAATGGAGAAAGGAAGATATAAACGGAGAAACAAAGAAAGAAACGGAGAAACGAAGAAACGATGAAAGAAACAGAGAAACGAAGAAAGAAACGGAGAAACGAAGAAAGAAACGGAGAAACGAAGAAAGAAACGGAGAAACGAAGAAAGAAACGGAGAAACGAAGAAAGAAACTGAGAAACGAAGAAAGAAACGTAGAATCGGAGAAAGAAACGGAGAAACCAACAAAGAAACGGTGAAATGAAGAAAGAAACGGAAAAACGAAGGAAGGAACGGAGAAACGAAGAAACAAACGGAGTAACGAAGAAAGAAAAGAAGAAACGAAGAAACAAACGGAGTAACGAAGAAAGAAACGAAGAAACGAAGAAAGAAACGGAGAACCGGAGAAATAAATGGAGAAACGAAGGAATAAACCGGGCAACGGAGAAAGAAACGCAGAAACGAACAAAGAAACGGAGAAACGAAAAAAGAAACGCAGAAAGGAAGAAAGAAACGCAGAACCGGAGAAATAAATGGAGAAACGAAGAAATAGACGGAGAAACGAAGAACGAATCTGAGAGACGAAGAAAGAAACGGGGAATCGGAGAAATAAACGGAGAAACGAAGAGATAGACCGAGAAACGGAGAAACGAAGAAAGAAACGGAGAAACGAAGAAAGAAACGGAGAAACGAAGAAAGAAACGGAGAAACGAACAAAGAAACGGAGAAACGAACAAAGAAACGGAGAAACGGACAAAGAAACGGAGAATCGGAGAAATAAATGGAGAAACGAACAAAGAAACGGAGAAACGAAGAAAGTAACGGAGAAACGAAGAAAGAAACGGAGAAACGAAGAAAGAAACGGAGAAACGAAGAAAGAAACAGAGAAACGAAGAAAGAAACGGAGAATCGGAGAAATAAATGGAGAAACGAAGAAATAGTCCGAGAAACGGAGAAAGAAACGGAGAAAAGAACAAAGAAACGGAGAAACGAAGAAAGAAACGGAGAAACGAAGGATGAAACGGAGAAACGAAGAAAGAAACGGAGAAATAAATGGAGAAAGGAAGATATAAACGGAGAAACAAAGAAAGAAACGGAGAAACGAAGAAACGATGAAAGAAACAGAGAAACGAAGAAAGAAACGGAGAAACGAAGAAAGAAACGGAGAAACGAAGAAAGAAACGGAGAAACGAAGAAAGAAACTGGGAAACGAAGAAAGAAACAGAGAATCGGAGAAATAAATGGAGAAACGAAGAAATTAACCGAGAAACGAAGAAAGAAACGGAGAAACGAACAAAGAAACGGAGAAACGAACAAAGAAACGGAGAAACGAACAAAGAAACGGAGAAACGAAGATAGAAGCGGAGAAACGGAGAGACGGAGAAACGAACAAAGAAACGGAGAAACGAAGAACGAAACGGAGGAACGAACAAAGAAACGGAGAAACGAGCAAAAAACGGAGAAACGAAGAAAGAAACGGAGAAACGAAGATAGAAACGGAGAAACGGAGAAACGAACAAAGAAACGGAGAAACGAAGAAAGAAACGGAGTAACGAAGAAAGAAACGAAGAAACGAAGAAAGAAACGGAGAATCGGAGAAATAAATGGAGAAACGAAGAAATAAACCGAGAAACAGAGAAAGAAACGGAGAAACGAAGAATGTAACGGAGAAACGAACAAAGAAACGGAGAAACGAAGAAAGAAACGGAGAATCGGAGAAATAAATGGAGAAACGAAGAAAGAAACGGAGATACGAAGAAAGAAACGGAGAAACGAAGGATGAAACGGAGAAACGAAGAAAGAAACGGAGAAATAAATGGAGAAAGGAAGATATAAACGGAGAAACAAAGAAAGAAACGGAGAAACGAAGAAACGATGAAAGAAACAGAGAAACGAAGAAAGAAACGGAGAAACGAAGAAAGAAACGGAGAAACGAAGAAAGAAACGGAGAAACGAAGAAAGAAACTGGGAAACGAAGAAAGAAACAGAGAATCGGAGAAATAAATGGAGAAACGAAGAAATTAACCGAGAAACGAAGAAAGAAACGGAGAAACGAACAAAGAAACGGAGAAACGAACAAAGAAACGGAGAAACGAAGAAAAAAACGGAGAAACGAATAAAGAAACGGAGAAACGAACAAAATAACGGAGAAACGGAGAAATAAATGGAGAATCGAACAAAGAAACGGAGAAACGAAGAAAGAAACGGAGAAACGAAGAAAGAAACGGAGAAACGAAGAAAGAACCGGAGAAACGAAGAATGAAACGGAGAAACGAAGAAAGAAACGGAGAAACGAAGAAAGAAACTGAGAAACGAAGAAGGAAACAGAGAATCGGAGAAATAAATGGAGAAACGAAGAAATAAATCGAGAAACGGAGAAAGAAACGGAAAAACGAACAAAGAAACGTGGAAACGAAGAAAGAAACGGAGAAACGAAGGATGAAACGGAGAAACGAAGAAAGAAACGGAGAAACGGAGAAATAAATGGAGAAACGAAGAAAGAAACGGAGAAACGAAGCAAGAAACGGAGAAACGAAGAAAGAAACGGAGAAACGAAGAAAGAAACGGAGAAACGAAGAAAGAAACGGAGAAACGAAGAATGAAACGGAGAAACGAAGAAAGAAACGGAGAAACGATGAAAGAAACGGAGAAACGAAGATAGAAACGGAGAAACGGAGAAAGAAACCGAGAAACGGAGAAAGAAACGGAGAAACAAAGACAGAAACGGAGAAACGGAGAAACGAACAAAGAAACGGAGAAACGAACAAAGAAACGGAGAAACGAAGATAGAAACGGAGAAACGGAGAGACGGAGAAACAAACAAAGAAACGGAGAAACGAAGAAAGAAACGGAGGAACGAACAAAGAAACGGAGAAACGAGCAAAAAACGGAGAAACGAAGAAAGAAACGGAGAAACGAAGATAGAAACGGAGAAACGGAGAAACGAACAAAGAAACGGAGAAACGAAGAAAGAAACGGAGTAACGAAGAAAGAAACGAAGAAACGAAGAAAGAAACGGAGAATCGGAGAAATAAATGGAGAAACGAAGAAATAAACCGAGAAACGGAGAAAGAAACGGAGAAACGAAGAATGTAACGGAGAAACGAACAAAGAAACGGAGAAACGAAGAAAGAAACGGAGAATCGGAGAAATAAATGGAGAAACGAACAAAGAAACGGAGAAACGAAGAACGAATCTGAGAGACGAAGAAAGAAACGGTGAATCGGAGAAATAAACGGAGAAACGAAGAGATAGACAGAGAAACGGAGAAAGAAACGGAGAAACGAAGAAAGAAACGGAGAAACGAAGAAAGAAACAGAGAAACGAAGAAAGAAACGGAGAAACGAAGAATGAAACGGAGAAACGAAGAAGGAAACAGAGAATCGGAGAAATAAATGGAGAAACGAAGAAATAAATCGAGAAACGGAGAAAGAAACGGAAAAACGAACAAAGAAACGTGGAAACGAAGAAAGAAACGGAGAAACGAAGGATGAAACGGAGAAACGAAGAAAGAAACGGAGAAACGGAGAAATAAATGGAGAAACGAAGAAAGAAACGGAGAAACGAAGCAAGAAACGGAGAAACGAAGAAAGAAACGGAGAAACGAAGAAAGAAACGGAGAAACGAAGAAAGAAACGGAGAAACGAAGAATGAAACGGAGAAACGAAGAAAGAAACGGAGAAACGATGAAAGAAACGGAGAAACGAAGATAGAAACGGAGAAACGGAGAAAGAAACCGAGAAACGGAGAAAGAAACGGAGAAACAAAGACAGAAACGGAGAAACGGAGAAACGAACAAAGAAACGGAGAAACGAACAAAGAAACGGAGAAACGAAGATAGAAACGGAGAAACGGAGAGACGGAGAAACAAACAAAGAAACGGAGAAACGAAGAAAGAAACGGAGGAACGAACAAAGAAACGGAGAAACGAGCAAAAAACGGAGAAACGAAGAAAGAAACGGAGAAACGAAGATAGAAACGGAGAAACGGAGAAACGAACAAAGAAACGGAGAAACGAAGAAAGAAACGGAGTAACGAAGAAAGAAACGAAGAAACGAAGAAAGAAACGGAGAATCGGAGAAATAAATGGAGAAACGAAGAAATAAACCGAGAAACGGAGAAAGAAACGGAGAAACGAAGAATGTAACGGAGAAACGAACAAAGAAACGGAGAAACGAAGAAAGAAACGGAGAATCGGAGAAATAAATGGAGAAACGAACAAAGAAACGGAGAAACGAAGAACGAATCTGAGAGACGAAGAAAGAAACGGTGAATCGGAGAAATAAACGGAGAAACGAAGAGATAGACCGAGAAACGGAGAAAGAAACGGAGAAACGAAGAATGAAACGGAGAAACGAAGAAACAAACGGAGAAACGAACAAAGAAACGGAGAAACGAACAAAGAAACGGAGAAACGAACAAAGAAACGGAGAAACGAAGAAAGAAACGGAGAATCGGAGAAATAAATGGAGAAACGAACAAAGAAACGGAGAAACGAAGAAAGAAACGGAGAAACGAAGAAAGAAACGGAGAAACGAAGAAAGAAACGGAGAAACGGAGATATAAATGGAGAAACGAAGAAATAAATCGAGAAACGGAGAAAGAAACGGAAAAACGAACAAAGAAACGTGGAAGCGAAGAAAGAAACGGAGAAACGAAGGATGAAACGGAGAAACGAAGAAAGAAACGGAGAAACGGAGAAATAAATGGAGAAACGGAGAAACGAAGCAAGAAACGGAGAAACGAAGAAAGAAACGGAGAAACGAAGAAAGAAACGGAGAAACGATGAAAGAAACGGAGAAACGAAGAAAGAAACGGAGAAACGAAGAAAGAAACGGAGAAACGAAGAAAGAAACGGAGAAACGAAGAATGAAACGGAGAAACGAAGAAAGAAACGGAGAAACGAAGAAAGAAACTGAGAAACGAAGAAGGAAACAGAGAATCGGAGAAATAAATGGAGAAACGAAGAAATAAATCGAGAAACGGAGAAAGAAACGGAAAAACGAACAAAGAAACGTGGAAACGAAGAAAGAAACGGAGAAACGAAGGATGAAACGGAGAAACGAAGAAAGAAACGGAGAAACGGAGAAATAAATGGAGAAACGGAGAAACGAAGCAAGAAACGGAGAAACGAAGAAAGAAACGGAGAAACGAAGAAAGAAACGGAGAAACGATGAAAGAAACGGAGAAACGAAGATAGAAACGGAGAAACGGAGAAAGAAACCGAGAAACGGAGAAAGAAACGGAGAATCGAAGACAGAAACGGAGAAACGGAGAAACGAACAAAGAAACGGAGAAACGAACAAAGAAACGGAGAAACGAAAATAGAAACGGAGAAACGGAGAGACGGAGAAACGAACAAAGAAACGGAGAAACGAAGAAAGAAACGGAGGAACGAACAAAGAAACGGAGAAACGAGCAAAAAACGGAGAAACGAAGAAAGAAACGGAGAAACGAAGATAGAAACGGAGAAACGGAGAAACGAACAAAGAAACGGAGAAACGAAGAAAGAAACGGAGTAACGAAGAAAGAAACGAAGAAACGAAGAAAGAAACGGAGAATCGGAGAAATAAATGGAGAAACGAAGAAATAAACCGAGAAACGGAGAAAGAAACGGAGAAACGAAGAATGTAACGGAGAAACGAACAAAGAAACGGAGAAACGAAGAAAGAAACGGAGAATCGGAGAAATAAATGGAGAAACGAACAAAGAAACGAAGAAACGAAGAACGAATCTTAGAGACGAAGAAAGAAACGGTGAATCGGAGAAATAAACGGAGAAACGAAGAGATAGACAGAGAAACGGAGAAAGAAACGGAGAAACGAAGAAAGAAACGGAGAAACGAAGAAAGAAACGGAGAAACGAAGAAAGAAACGGAGAAACGAAGAATGAAACGGAGAAACGAAGAAGGAAACAGAGAATCGGAGAAATAAATGGAGAAACGAAGAAATAAATCGAGAAACGGAGAAAGAAACGGAAAAACGAACAAGGAAACGTGGAAACGAAGAAAGAAACGGAGAAACGAAGGATGAAACGGAGAAACGAAGAAAGAAACGGAGAAACGGAGAAATAAATGGAGAAACGAAGAAAGAAACGGAGAAACGAAGCAAGAAACGGAGAAACGAAGAAAGAAACGGAGAAACGAAGAAAGAAACGGAGAAACGAAGAAAGAAACGGAGAAACGAAGAATGAAACGGAGAAACGAAGAAAGAAATGGAGAAACGATGAAAGAAACGGAGAAACGAAGATAGAAACGGAGAAACGGAGAAAGAAACCGAGAAACGGAGAAAGAAACGGAGAAACAAAGACAGAAACGGAGAAACGGAGAAACGAACAAAGAAACGGAGAAACGAACAAAGAAACGGAGAAACGAAGATAGAAACGGAGAAACGGAGAGACGGAGAAACGAACAAAGAAACGGAGAAACGAAGAAAGAAACGGAGGAACGAACAAAGAAACGGAGAAACGAGCAAAAAACGGAGAAACGAAGAAAGAAACGGAGAAACGAAGATAGAAACGGAGAAACGGAGAAACGAACAAAGAAACGGAGAAACGAAGAAAGAAACGGAGTAACGAAGAAAGAAACGAAGAAACGAAGAAAGAAACGGAGAATCGGAGAAATAAATGGAGAATCGAACAAAGAAACGGAGAAACGAAGAAAGAAACGGAGAAACGAAGAAAGAAACGGAGAAACGAAGAAAGAAACGGAGAAACGAAGAATGAAACGGAGAAACGAAGAAAGAAACGGAGAAACGAAGAAAGAAACTGAGAAACGAAGAAGGAAACAGAGAATCGGAGAAATAAATGGAGAATCGGAGAAATAAATGGAGAAACGAAGAAATAAATCGAGAAACGGAGAAAGAAACGGAAAAACGAACAAAGAAACGTGGAAACGAAGAAAGAAACGGAGAAACGAAGGATGAAACGGAGAAACGAAGAAAGAAACGGAGAAACGGAGAAATAAATGGAGAAACGAAGAAAGAAACGGAGAAACGAAGCAAGAAACGGAGAAACGAAGAAAGAAACGGAGAAACGAAGAAAGAAACGGAGAAACGAAGAAAGAAACGGAGAAACGAAGAATGAAACGGAGAAACGAAGAAAGAAACGGAGAAACGATGAAAGAAACGGAGAAACGAAGATAGAAACGGAGAAACGGAGAAAGAAACCGAGAAACGGAGAAAGAAACGGAGAAACAAAGACAGAAACGGAGAAACGAACAAAGAAACGGAGAAACGAACAAAGAAACGGAGAAACGAACAAAGAAACGGAGAAACGAAGAAAAAAACGGAGAAACGAATAAAGAAACGGAGAAACGAACAAATTAACGGAGAAACGGAGAAATAAATGGAGAAACGAACAAAGAAACGGAGAAACGAAGAAAGAAAGGAGAAACGAAGAAAGAAACGGAGAAACAAAGAAAAAAACGGAGAAACGAATAAAGAAACGGAGAAACGAACAAAATAACGGAGAAACGGAGAAATAAATGGAGAATCGAACAAAGAAACGGAGAAACGAAGAAAGAAACGGAGAAACGAAGAAAGAAACGGAGAAACGAAGAAAGAAACGGAGAAACGAAGAATGAAACGGAGAAACGAAGAAAGAAACGGAGAAACGAAGAAAGAAACTGAGAAACGAAGAAGGAAACAGAGAATCGGAGAAATAAATGGAGAAACGAAGAAATAAATCGAGAAACGGAGAAAGAAACGGAAAAACGAACAAAGAAACGTGGAAACGAAGAAAGAAACGGAGAAACGAAGGATGAAACGGAGAAACGAAGAAAGAAACGGAGAAACGAAGAATGAAACGGAGAAACGAAGAAAGAAACGGAGAAACGATGAAAGAAACGGAGAAACGAAGATAGAAACGGAGAAACGGAGAAAGAAACCGAGAAACGGAGAAAGAAACGGAGAAACAAAGACAGAAACGGAGAAACGGAGAAACGAACAAAGAAACGGAGAAACGAAGAAAGAAACGGAGTAACGAAGAAAGAAACGAAGAAACGAAGAAAGAAACGGAGAATCGGAGAAATAAATGGAGAAACGAAGAAATAAACCGAGAAACGGAGAAAGAAACGGAGAAACGAAGAATGTAACGGAGAAACGAACAAAGAAACGGAGAAACGAAGAAAGAAACGGAGAATCGGAGAAATAAATGGAGAAACGAACAAAGAAACGAAGAAACGAAGAACGAATCTGAGAGACGAAGAAAGAAACGGTGAATCGGAGAAATAAACGGAGAAACGAAGAGATAGACAGAGAAACGGAGAAAGAAACGGAGAAACGAAGAAAGAAACGGAGAAACGAAGAAAGAAACAGAGAAACGAAGAAAGAAACGGAGAAACGAAGAATGAAACGGAGAAACGAAGAAGGAAACAGAGAATCGGAGAAATAAATGGAGAAACGAAGAAATAAATCGAGAAACGGAGAAAGAAACGGAAAAACGAACAAAGAAACGTGGAAACGAAGAAAGAAACGGAGAAACGAAGGATGAAACGGAGAAACGAAGAAAGAAACGGAGAAACGGAGAAATAAATGGAGAAACGAAGAAAGAAACGGAGAAACGAAGCAAGAAACGGAGAAACGAAGAAAGAAACGGAGAAACGAAGAAAGAAACGGAGAAACGAAGAAAGAAACGGAGAAACGAAGAATGAAACGGAGAAACGAAGAAAGAAACGGAGAAACGATGAAAGAAACGGAGAAACGAAGATAGAAACGGAGAAACGGAGAAAGAAACCGAGAAACGGAGAAAGAAACGGAGAAACAAAGACAGAAACGGAGAAACGGAGAAACGAACAAAGAAACGGAGAAACGAACAAAGAAACGGAGAAACGAAGATAGAAACGGAGAAACGGAGAGACGGAGAAACGAACAAAGAAACGGAGAAACGAAGAAAGAAACGGAGGAACGAACAAAGAAACGGAGAAACGAGCAAAAAACGGAGAAACGAAGAAAGAAACGGAGAAACGAAGATAGAAACGGAGAAACGGAGAAACGAACAAAGAAACGGAGAAACGAAGAAAGAAACGGGGTAACGAAGAAAGAAACGAAGAAACGAAGAAAGAAACGGAGAATCGGAGAAATAAATGGAGAATCGAACAAAGAAACGGAGAAACGAAGAAAGAAACGGAGAAACGAAGAAAGAAACGGAGAAACGAAGAAAGAAACGGAGAAACGAAGAATGAAACGGAGAAACGAAGAAAGAAACGGAGAAACGAAGAAAGAAACTGAGAAACGAAGAAGGAAACAGAGAATCGGAGAAATAAATGGAGAAACGAAGAAATAAATCGAGAAACGGAGAAAGAAACGGAAAAACGAACAAAGAAACGTGGAAACGAAGAAAGAAACGGAGAAACGAAGGATGAAACGGAGAAACGAAGAAAGAAACGGAGAAACGGAGAAATAAATGGAGAAACGAAGAAAGAAACGGAGAAACGAAGCAAGAAACGGAGAAACGAAGAAAGAAACGGAGAAACGAAGAAAGAAACGGAGAAACGAAGAAAGAAACGGAGAAACGAAGAATGAAACGGAGAAACGAAGAAAGAAACGGAGAAACGATGAAAGAAACGGAGAAACGAAGATAGAAACGGAGAAACGGAGAAAGAAACCGAGAAACGGAGAAAGAAACGGAGAAACAAAGACAGAAACGGAGAAACGGAGAAACGAACAAAGAAACGGAGAAACGAACAAAGAAACGGAGAAACGAAAATAGAAACGGAGAAACGGAGAGACGGAGAAACGAACAAAGAAACGGAGAAACGAAGAAAGAAACGGAGGAACGAACAAAGAAACGGAGAAACGAGCAAAAAACGGAGAAACGAAGAAAGAAACGGAGAAACGAAGATAGAAACGGAGAAACGGAGAAACGAACAAAGAAACGGAGAAACGAACAAAGAAACGGAGAAACGAAAATAGAAACGGAGAAACGGAGAGACGGAGAAACGAACAAAGAAACGGAGAAACGAAGAAAGAAACGGAGGAACGAACAAAGAAACGGAGAAACGAGCAAAAAACGGAGAAACGAAGAAAGAAACGGAGAAACGAAGATAGAAACGGAGAAACGGAGAAACGAACAAAGAAACGGAGAAACGAAGAAAGAAACGGAGTAACGAAGAAAGAAACGAAGAAACGAAGAATGAAACGGAGAATCGGAGAAATAAATGGAGAAACGAAGAAATAAACCGAGAAACGGAGAAAGAAACGGAGAAACGAAGAATGTAACGGAGAAACGAACAAAGAAACGGAGAAACGAAGAAAGAAACGGAGAATCGGAGAAATAAATGGAGAAACGAACAAAGAAACGGAGAAACGAAGAACGAATCTGAGAGACGAAGAAAGAAACGGTGAATCGGAGAAATAAACGGAGAAACGAAGAGATAGACAGAGAAACGGAGAAAGAAACGGAGAAACGAAGAAAGAAACGGAGAAACGAAGAAAGAAACGGAGAAACGAAGAAAGAAACGGAGAAACGAAGAATGAAACGGAGAAACGAAGAAGGAAACAGAGAATCGGAGAAATAAATGGAGAAACGAAGAAATAAATCGAGAAACGGAGAAAGAAACGGAAAAACGAACAAAGAAACGTGGAAACGAAGAAAGAAACGGAGAAACGAAGGATGAAACGGAGAAACGAAGAAAGAAACGGAGAAACGGAGAAATAAATGGAGAAACGAAGAAAGAAACGGAGAAACGAAGCAAGAAACGGAGAAACGATGAAAGAAACGGAGAAACGAAGAAAGAAACGGAGAAACGAAGAAAGAAACGGAGAAACGAAGAATGAAACGGAGAAACGAAGAAAGAAACGGAGAAACGATGAAAGAAACGGAGAAACGAAGATAGAAACGGAGAAACGGAGAAAGAAACCGAGAAACGGAGAAAGAAACGGAGAAACAAAGACAGAAACGGAGAAACGGAGAAACGAACAAAGAAACGGAGAAACGAACAAAGAAACGGACAAACGAAGATAGAAACGGAGAAACGGAGAGACGGAGAAACGAACAAAGAAACGGAGAAACGAAGAAAGAAACGGAGGAACGAACAAAGAAACGGAGAAACGAGCAAAAAACGGAGAAACGAAGAAAGAAACGGAGAAACGAAGATAGAAACGGAGAAACGGAGAAACGAACAAAGAAACGGAGAAACGAAGAAAGAAACGGAGTAACGAAGAAAGAATCGAAGAAACGAAGAAAGAAACGGAGAATCGGAGAAATAAATGGAGAAACGAAGAAATAAACCGAGAAACGGAGAAAGAAACGGAGAAACGAACAAAGAAACGGAGAAACGAACAAAGAAACGGAGAAACGAACAAAGAAACGGAGAAACGAAGAAAAAAACGGAGAAACGAATAAAGAAACGGAGAAACGAACAAATTAACGGAGAAACGGAGAAATAAATGGAGAAACGAACAAAGAAACGGAGAAACGAAGAAAGAAAGGAGAAACGAAGAAAGAAACGGAGAAACAAAGAAAAAAACGGAGAAACGAATAAAGAAACGGAGAAACGAACAAAATAACGGAGAAACGGAGAAATAAATGGAGAATCGAACAAAGAAACGGAGAAACGAAGAAAGAAACGGAGAAACGAAGAAAGAAACGGAGAAACGAAGAAAGAAACGGAGAAACGGAGAAATAAATGGAGAAACGAAGAAATAAACGGAGAAACGAACAAGGAAACGGAGAAACGAAGAAAGAGACGGAGAAACGAAGAAAGAAACTGAGAAACGAAGAAAGAAACAGAGAATCGGAGAAATAAATGGAGAAACGAAGAAATAAACCGAGAAACGGAGAAAGAAACGGAGAAACGAACAAAGAAACGGAGAAACGAACAAAGAAACGGAGAAACGAACAAAGAAACGGAGAAACGAAGAAAAAAACGGAGAAACGAATAAAGAAACGGAGAAACGAACAAATTAACGGAGAAACGGAGAAATAAATGGAGAAACGAACAAAGAAACGGCGAAACGAAGAAAGAAAGGAGAAACGAAGAAAGAAACGGAGAAACAAAGAAAAAAACGGAGAAACGAATAAAGAAACGGAGAAACGAACAAAATAACGGAGAAACGGAGAAATAAATGGAGAATCGAACAAAGAAACGGAGAAACGAAGAAAGAAACGGAGAAACGAAGAAAGAAACGGAGAAACGAAGAAAGAAACGGAGAAACGAAGAATGAAACGGAGAAACGAAGAAAGAAACGGAGAAACGAAGAAAGAAACTGAGAAACGAAGAAGGAAACAGAGAATCGGAGAAATAAATGGAGAAACGAAGAAATAAATCGAGAAACGGAGAAAGAAACGGAAAAACGAACAAAGAAACGTGGAAACGAAGAAAGAAACGGAGAAACGAAGGATGAAACGGAGAAACGAAGAAAGAAACGGAGAAACGGAGAAATAAATGGAGAAACGGAGAAACGAAGCAAGAAACGGAGAAACGAAGAAACAATCGGAGAAACGAAGAAAGAAACGGAGAAACGATGAAAGAAACGGAGAAACGAAGATAGAAACGGAGAAACGGAGAAAGAAACCGAGAAACGGAGAAAGAAACGGAGAAACGAAGACAGAAACGGAGAAACGGAGAAACGAACAAAGAAACGGAGAAACGAACAAAGAAACGGAGAAACGAAAATAGAAACGGAGAAACGGAGAGACGGAGAAACGAACAAAGAAACGGAGAAACGAAGAAAGAAACGGAGGAACGAACAAAGAAACGGAGAAACGAGCAAAAAACGGAGAAACGAAGAAAGAAACGGAGAAACGAAGATAGAAACGGAGAAACGGATAAACGAACAAAGAAACGGAGAAACGAAGAAAGAAACGGAGTAACGAAGAAAGAAACGAAGAAACGAAGAAAGAAACGGAGAATCGGAGAAATAAATGGAGAAACGAAGAAATAAACCGAGAAACGGAGAAAGAAACGGAGAAACGAAGAATGTAACGGAGAAACGAACAAAGAAACGGAGAAACGAAGAAAGAAACGGAGAATCGGAGAAATAAATGGAGAAACGAACAAAGAAACGGAGAAACGAAGAACGAATCTGAGAGACGAAGAAAGAAACGGTGAATCGGAGAAATAAACGGAGAAACGAAGAGATAGACAGAGAAACGGAGAAAGAAACGGAGAAACGGAGAAACGAAGAAAGAAACGGAGAAACGAAGAAAGAAACTGAGAAACGAAGAAGGAAACAGAGAATCGGAGAAATAAATGGAAAAACGAAGAAATAAATCGAGAAACGGAGAAAGAAACGGAAAAACGAACAAAGAAACGTGGAAACGAAGAAAGAAACGGAGAAACGAAGGATGAAACGGAGAAACGAAGAAAGAAACGGAGAAACGGAGAAATAAATGGAGAAACGGAGAAACGAAGCAAGAAACGGAGAAACGAAGAAAGAAACGGAGAAACGAAGAAAGAAACGGAGAAACGATGAAAGAAACGGAGAAACGAAGATAGAAACGGAGAAACGGAGAAATAAATGGAGAAACGAAGAAATAAACCGAGAAACGGAGAAAGAAACGGAGAAACGAAGACAGAAACGGAGAAACGGAAAAACGAACAAAGAAACGGAGAAACGAACAAAGAAACGGAGAAACGAAAATAGAAACGGAGAAACGGAGAGACGGAGAAACGAACAAAGAAACGGAGAAACGAAGAAAGAAACGGAGGAACGAACAAAGAAACGGAAAAACGAGCAAAAAACGGAGAAACGAAGAAAGAAACGGAGAAACGAAGAAAGAAACGGAGAAACGGAGAAACGAACAAAGAAACGGAGAAACGAAGATAGAAACGGAGTAACGAAGAAAGAAACGAAGAAACGAAGAAAGAAACGGAGAATCGGAGAAATAAATGGAGAAACGAAGAAATAAACCGAGAAACGGAGAAAGAAACGGAGAAACGAAGAATGTAATGGAGAAACGAACAAAGAAACGGAGAAACGAAGAAAGAAACGGAGAATCGGAGAAATAAATGGAGAAACGAACAAAGAAACGGAGAAACGAAGAAGGAATCTGAGAGACGAAGAAAGAAACGGTGAATCGGAGAAATAAACGGAGAAACGAAGAGATAGACCGAGAAACGGAGAAAGAAACGGAGAAACGAAGAAAGAAACGGAGAAACGAAGAAAGAAACGGAGAAACGAACAAAGAAACGGAGAAACGAACAAAGAAACGGAGAAACGAACAAAGAAACGGAGAAACGAAGAAAGAAACGGAGAATCGGAGAAATAAATGGAGAAACGAACAAACAAACGGAGAAACGAAGAAAGAAACGGAGAAACGAAGAAAGAAACTGAGAAACGAAGAAGGAAACAGAGAATCGGAGAAATAAATGGAAAAACGAAGAAATAAATCGAGAAACGGAGAAAGAAACGGAAAAACGAACAAAGAAACGTGGAAACGAAGAAAGAAACGGAGAAACGAAGGATGAAACGGAGAAACGAAGAAAGAAACGGAGAAACGGAGAAATAAATGGAGAAACGGAGAAACGAAGCAAGAAACGGAGAAACGAAGAAAGAAACGGAGAAACGAAGAAAGAAACGGAGAAACGATGAAAGAAACGGAGAAACGAAGATAGAAACGGAGAAACGGAGAAATAAATGGAGAAACGAAGAAATAAACCGAGAAACGGAGAAAGAAACGGAGAAACGAAGACAGAAACGGAGAAACGGAGAAACGAACAAAGAAACGGAGAAACGAACAAAGAAACGGAGAAACGAAAATAGAAACGGAGAAACGGAGAGACGGAGAAACGAACAAAGAAACGGAGAAACGAAGAAAGAAACGGAGGAACGAACAAAGAAACGGAGAAACGAGCAAAAAACGGAGAAACGAAGAAAGAAACGGAGAAACGAAGAAAGAAACGGAGAAACGGAGAAACGAACAAAGAAACAGAGAAACGAAGAAAGAAACGGAGTAACGAAGAAAGAAACGAAGAAACGAAGAAAGAAACGGAGAATCGGAGAAATAAATGGAGAAACGAAGAAATAAACCGAGAAACGGAGAAAGAAACGGAGAAACGAAGAATGTAATGGAGAAACGAACAAAGAAACGGAGAAACGAAGAAAGAAACGGAGAATCGGAGAAATAAATGGAGAAACGAACAAAGAAACGGAGAAACGAAGAAGGAACCTGAGAGACGAAGAAAGAAACGGTGAATCGGAGAAATAAACGGAGAAACGAAGAGATAGACCGAGAAACGGAGAAAGAAACGGAGAAACGAAGAAAGAAACGGAGAAACGAAGAAAGAAACGGAGAAACGAACAAAGAAACGAACAAAGAAACGGAGAAACGAACAAAGAAACGGAGAAACGAAGAAAGAAACGGAGAATCGGAGAAATAAATGGAGAAACGAACAAAGAAACGGAGAAACGAAGAAAGAAACGGAGAAACGAAGAAAGAAACTGAGAAACGAAGAAGGAAACAGAGAATCGGAGAAATAAATGGAAAAACGAAGAAATAAACCGAGAAACGGAGAAAGAAACGGAAAAACGAACAAAGAAACGTGGAAACGAAGAAAGAAACGGAGAAACGAAGAAAGAAACGGAGAAACGAAGAAAGAAACGGAGAAACGAAGAAAGAAACGGAGAAACGATGAAAGAAACGGAGAAACGAAGAAAGAAACGGAGAAACGGAGAAACGAACAAAGAAACAGAGAAACGAAGAAAGAAACGGAGTAACGAAGAAAGAAACGAAGAAACGAAGAAAGAAACGGAGAATCGGAGAAATAAATGGAGAAACTAAGAAATAAACCGAGAAACGGAGAAAGAAACGGAGAAACGAAGAATGTAATGGAGAAACGAACAAAGAAACGGAGAAACGAAGAAAGAAACGGAGAATCGGAGAAATAAATGGAGAAACGAACAAAGAAACGGAGAAACGAAGAAGGAACCTGAGAGACGAAGAAAGAAACGGTGAATCGGAGAAATAAACGGAGAAACGAAGAGATAGACCGAGAAACGGAGAAAGAAACGGAGAAACGAAGAAAGAAACGGAGAAACGAAGAAAGAAACGGAGAAACGAACAAAGAAACGAACAAAGAAACGGAGAAACGAACAAAGAAACGGAGAAACGAAGAAAGAAACGGAGAATCGGAGAAATAAATGGAGAAACGAACAAAGAAACGGAGAAACGAAGAAAGAAACGGAGAAACGAAGAAAGAAACTGAGAAACGAAGAAGGAAACAGAGAATCGGAGAAATAAATGGAAAAAC
Organism: Ptiloglossa arizonensis; assembly: GCF_051014685.1. Lineage (NCBI taxonomy): Eukaryota > Metazoa > Arthropoda > Insecta > Hymenoptera > Colletidae > Ptiloglossa > Ptiloglossa arizonensis. The sequence goes on from NW_027478714.1 coordinate 174,105, forward strand.
GAAGAAATAAACCGAGAAACGGAGAAAGAAACGGAAAAACGAACAAAGAAACGTGGAAACGAAGAAAGAAACGGAGAAACGAAGAAAGAAACGGAGAAACGAAGAAAGAAACGGAGAAACGAAGAAAGAAACGGAGAAACGATGAAAGAAACGGAGAAACGAAGATAGAAACGGAGAAATGGAGAAAGAAACCGAGAAACGGAGAAAGAAACGGAGAAACGAAGACAGAAACGGAGAAACGGAGAAACGAACAAAGAAACGGAGAAACGAAGAAAGAAACGGAGAAACGAAGATAGAAACGGAGAAACGGAGAGACGGAGAAACGAAGAAAGAAACGGAGAAACGAAGAAAGAAACGGAGGAACGAACAAAGAAACGGAGAAACGAGCAAAGAAACGGAGAAACGAAGAAAGAAACGGAGAAACGAAGATAGAAACGGAGAAACGGAGAAACGAACAAAGAAACGGAGAAACGACGAAAGAAACGGAGTAACGAAGAAAGAAACGAAGAAACGAAGAAAGAAACGGAGAATCGGAGAAATAAATGGAGAAACGAAGAAATAAACCGAGAAACGGAGAAAGAAACGGAGAAACGAAGAATGTAACCGAGAAACGAACAAAGAAACGGAGAAACGAAGAAAGAAACGGAGAATCGGAGAAATAAATGGAGAAACGAACAAAGAAACGGAGAAACGAAGAACGAATCTGAGAGACGAAGAAAGAAACGGAGAATCGGAGAAATAAACGGAGAAACGAAGAGATAGACCGAGAAACGGAGAAAGAAACGGAGAAACGAAGAAAGAAACGGAGAAACGAACAAAGAACCGGAGAAACGAACAAAGAAACGGAGAAACGAAGAAAGAAACGGAGAATCGGAGAAATAAATGGAAAAACGAAGAAATAAATCGAGAAACGGAGAAAGAAACGGAAAAACGAACAAAGAAACGTGGAAACGAAGAAAGAAACGGAGAAACGAAGGATGAAACGGAGAAACGAAGAAAGAAACGGAGAAACGGAGAAATAAATGGAGAAACGGAGAAACGAAGCAAGAAACGGAGAAACGAAGAAAGAAACGGAGAAACGAAGAAAGAAACGGAGAAACGATGAAAGAAACGGAGAAACGAAGATAGAAACGGAGAAACGGAGAAATAAATGGAGAAACGAAGAAATAAACCGAGAAACGGAGAAAGAAACGGAGAAACGAAGACAGAAACGGAGAAACGGAGAAACGAACAAAGAAACGGAGAAACGAACAAAGAAACGGAGAAACGAAAATAGAAACGGAGAAACGGAGAGACGGAGAAACGAACAAAGAAACGGAGAAACGAAGAAAGAAACGGAGGAACGAACAAAGAAACGGAGAAACGAGCAAAAAACGGAGAAACGAAGAAAGAAACGGAGAAACGAAGAAAGAAACGGAGAAACGGAGAAACGAACAAAGAAACGGAGAAACGAAGAAAGAAACGGAGTAACGAAGAAAGAAGCGAAGAAACGAAGAAAGAAACGGAGAATCGGAGAAATAAATGGAGAAACGAAGAAATAAACCGAGAAACGGAGAAAGAAACGGAGAAACGAAGAATGTTATGGAGAAACGAACAAAGAAACGGAGAAACGAAGAAAGAAACGGAGAATCGGAGAAATAAATGGAGAAACGAACAAAGAAACGGAGAAACGAAGAACGAATCTGAGAGACGAAGAAAGAAACGGTGAATCGGAGAAATAAACGGAGAAACGAAGAGATAGACAAAGAAACGGAGAAAGAAACGGAGAAACGAAGAAAGAAACGGAGAAACGAAGAAAGAAACGGAGAAACGATGAAAGAAACGGAGAAACGAAGATAGAAACGGAGAAACGGAGAAATAAATGGAGAAACGAAGAAATAAACCGAGAAACGGAGAAAGAAACGGAGAAACGAAGACAGAAACGGAGAAACGGAGAAACGAACAAAGAAACGGAGAAACGAACAAAGAAACGGAGAAACGAAAATAGAAACGGAGAAACGGAGAGACGGAGAAACGAACAAAGAAACGGAGAAACGAAGAAAGAAACGGAGGAACGAACAAAGAAACGGAGAAACGAGCAAAAAACGGAGAAACGAAGAAAGAAACGGAGAAACGAAGAAAGAAACGGAGAAACGGAGAAACGAACAAAGAAACGGAGAAACGAAGAAAGAAACGGAGTAACGAAGAAAGAAACGAAGAAACGAAGAAAGAAACGGAGAATCGGAGAAATAAATGGAGAAACGAAGAAATAAACCGAGAAACGGAGAAAGAAACGGAGAAACGAAGAATGTAATGGAGAAACGAACAAAGAAACGGAGAAACGAAGAAAGAAACGGAGAATCGGAGAAATAAATGGAGAAACGAACAAAGAAACGGAGAAACGAAGAACGAATCTGAGAGACGAAGAAAGAAACGGTGAATCGGAGAAATAAACGGAGAAACGAAGAGATAGACCGAGAAACGGAGAAAGAAACGGAGAAACGAAGAAAGAAACGGAGAAACGAAGAAAGAAACGGAGAAACGAACAAAGAAACGGAGAAACGAACAAAGAAACGGAGAAACGAACAAAGAAACGGAGAAACGAAGAAAGAAACGGAGAATCGGAGAAATAAATGGAGAAACGAACAAAGAAACGGAGAAACGAAGAAAGAAACGGAGAAACGAAGAAAGAAACTGAGAAACGAAGAAGGAAACAGAGAATCGGAGAAATAAATGGAAAAACGAAGAAATAAATCGAGAAACGGAGAAAGAAACGGAAAAACGAACAAAGAAACGTGGAAACGAAGAAAGAAACGGAGAAACGAAGAAAGAAACGGAGAAACGAAGAAAGAAACGGAGAAACGAAGAAAGAAACGGAGAAACGATGAAAGAAACGGAGAAACGAAGATAGAAACGGAGAAATGGAGAAAGAAACCGAGAAACGGAGAAAGAAACGGAGAAACGAAGACAGAAACGGAGAAACGGAGAAACGAACAAAGAAACGGAGAAACGAAGAAAGAAACGGAGAAACGAAGATAGAAACGGAGAAACGGAGAGACGGAGAAACGAACAAAGAAACGGAGAAACGAAGAAAGAAACGGAGGAACGAACAAAGAAACGGAGAAACGAGCAAAGAAACGGAGAAACGAAGAAAGAAACGGAGAAACGAAGATAGAAACGGAGAAACGGAGAAACGAACAAAGAAACGGAGAAACGACGAAAGAAACGGAGTAACGAAGAAAGAAACGAAGAAACGAAGAAAGAAACGGAGAATCGGAGAAATAAATGGAGAAACGAAGAAATAAACCGAGAAACGGAGAAAGAAACGGAGAAACGAAGAATGTAACCGAGAAACGAACAAAGAAACGGAGAAACGAAGAAAGAAACGGAGAATCGGAGAAATAAATGGAGAAACGAACAAAGAAACGGAGAAACGAAGAACGAATCTGAGAGACGAAGAAAGAAACGGAGAATCGGAGAAATAAACGGAGAAACGAAGAGATAGACCGAGAAACGGAGAAAGAAACGGAGAAACGAAGAAAGAAACTGAGAAACGAACAAAGAACCGGAGAAACGAACAAAGAAACGGAGAAACGAAGAAAGAAACGGAGAATCGGAGAAATAAATGGAGAAACGAACAAAGAAACGGAGAAACGAAGAAAGTAACGGAGAAACGAAGAAAGAAACGGAGAAACGAAGAAAGAAACGGAGAAACGAAGAAAGAAACGGAGAAACGAAGAAAGAAACGGAGAGACGAAGAAAGAAACGGAGAAACGAAGAAAGAAACGGAGAAACGAAGAAAGAAACGGAGAAACGAAGAAAGAAACGGAGAGACGAAGAAAGAAACGGTGAAACGAAGAAAGAAACGGAGAAACGGAGAAATAAATGGAGAAACGAAGAAATAAACGGAGAAACGAACAAGGAAACGGAGAAACGAGGAAAGAGACGGAGAAACGAAGAAAGAAACGGAGAAACGAAGAAACAAACGGAGAAACGAAGGAAGAAACGGTGAAACGAAGAAAGAAACGGAGAAACGAAGGATGAAACGGAGAAACGAAGAAAGAAACGGAGAAATAAATGGAGAAAGGAAGATATAAACGGAGAAACAAAGAAAGAAACGGAGAAACGAAGAAACGTTGAAAGAAACAGAGAAACGAAGAAAGAAACGGAGAAACGAAGAACGAATCTGAGGGACGAAGAAAGAAACGGAGAATCGGAGAAATAAACGGAGAAACGAAGAGATAGACCGAGAAACGGAGAAAGAAACGGAGAAACGAAGAAAGAAACGGAGAATCGGAGAAATAAATGGAGAAACGAACAAAGAAACGGAGAAACGAAGAAAGTAACGGAGAAACGAAGAATGAAACGGAGAAACGAAGAAAGAAACGGAGAAACGAAGAAAGAAACTGAGAAACGAAGAAGGAAACAGAGAATCGGAGAAATAAATGGAAAAACGAAGAAATAAATCGAGAAACGGAGAAAGAAACGGAAAAAACGAACAAAGAAACGTGGAAACGAAGAAAGAAACGGAGAAACGAAGGATGAAACGGAGAAACGAAGAAAGAAACGGAGAAACGGAGAAATAAATGGAGAAACGAAGAAAGAAACGGAGAAACGAAGAAAGAAACGGAGAAACGAAGAAAGAAACGGAGAAACGAAGAAAGAAACGGAGAAACGAAGAAAGAAACGGAGAAACGAAGAAAGAAACGGAGAAACGATGAAAGAAACCGAGAAACGAAGATAGAAACGGAGAAATGGAGAAAGAAACGGAGAAACGAAGAAAGAAACGGAGAAACGAAGAAAGAAACGGAGAAACGAAGAAAGAAACGGAGAAACGAAGAAAGAAACGGAGAAACGATGAAAGAAACGGAGAAACGAAGATAGAAACGGAGAAATGGAGAAAGACACTGAGAAACGAAGAAGGAAACAGAGAATCGGAGAAATAAATGGAGAAACGAAGAAATAAATCGAGAAACGGAGAAAGAAACGGAAAAACGAACAAAGAAACGTGGAAACGAAGAAAGAAACGGAGAAACGAAGGATGAAACGGAGAAACGAAGAAAGAAACGGAGAAACGAACAAAATAACGGAGAAACGGAGAAATAAATGGAGAATCGAACAAAGAAACGGAGAAACGAAGAAAGAAACGGAGAAACGAAGAAAGAAACGGAGAAACGAAGAAAGAAACGGAGAAACGAAGAATGAAACGGAGAAACGAAGAAAGAAACGGAGAAACGAAGAAAGAAACTGAGAAACGAAGAAGGAAACAGAGAATCGGAGAAATAAATGGAGAAACGAAGAAATAAATCGAGAAACGGAGAAAGAAACGGAAAAACGAACAAAGAAACGTGGAAACGAAGAAAGAAACGGAGAAACGAAGGATGAAACGGAGAAACGAAGAAAGAAACGGAGAAACGGAGAAATAAATGGAGAAACGGAGAAACGAAGCAAGAAACGGAGAAACGAAGAAAGAAACGGAGAAACGAAGAAAGAAACGGAGAAACGATGAAAGAAACGGAGAAACGAAGATAGAAACGGAGAAACGGAGAAAGAAACCGAGAAACGGAGAAAGAAACGGAGAAACGAAGACAGAAACGGAGAAACGGAGAAACGAACAAAGAAACGGAGAAACGAACAAAGAAACGGAGAAACGAAAATAGAAACGGAGAAACGGAGAGACGGAGAAACGAACAAAGAAACGGAGAAACGAAGAAAGAAACGGAGGAACGAACAAAGAACGGAGAAACGAGCAAAAAACGGAGAAACGAAGAAAGAAACGGAGAAACGAAGATAGAAACGGAGAAACGGAGAAACGAACAAAGAAACGGAGAAACGATTAAAGAAACGGAGAAACGAAGGAAGAAACGGAGAAACGAAGAAAGAAACGGAGAAACGAAGAAAGAAACGGAGAAACGAAGAAAGAAACGGAGAAACGATGAAAGAAACGGAGAAACGAAGATAGAAACGGAGAAATGGAGAAAGAAACCGAGAAACGGAGAAAGAAACGGAGAAACGAAGACAGAAACGGAGAAACGAAGAAAGAAACGGAGAAACGAAGATAGAAACGGAGAAACGGAGAGACGGAGAAACGAACAATGAAACGGAGAAACGAAGAAAGAAACGGAGGAACGAACAAAGAAACGGAGAAACGAGCAAAGAAACGGAGAAACGAAGAAAGAAACGGAGAAACGAAGATAGAAACGGAGAAACGGAGAAACGAACAAAGAAACGGAGAAACGAAGAAAGAAACGGAGAATCGGAGAAATAAATGGAGAAACGAAGAAATAAACCGAGAAACGGAGAAAGAAACGGAGAAACGAAGAATGTAACGGAGAAACGAACAAAGAAACGGAGAAACGAAGAAAGAAACGGAGATACGAAGAAAGAAGCGGAGAAACGGAGAAAGAAACGGAGAAACGAAGAAAGAAACGGAGAGACGAAGAAAGAAACGGTGAAACGAAGAAAGAAACGGAGAAACGGAGAAATAAACCGAGAAACGGAGAAAGAAACGGAGAAACGAAGATAGAAACGGAGAAACGGAGAAACGAAGAAAGAAACGGAGTAACGAAGAAAGAAACGAAGAAACGAAAAAAGAAACGGAGAATCGGAGAAATAAATGGAGAAACGAAGAAATAAACCAAGAAACGGAGAAAGAAACGGAGAAACGAAGAAAGAAACGGAGAAACGAAGAAAGAAACGGAGAAACGGAGAAAGAAACGGAGAAACGGAGAAATAAATGGAGAAACGAAGAAATAAACGGAGAAACGAAGAAAGAAACGGAGAATCGGAGAAATAAATGGAGAAACGAAGAAATAAACCGAGAAACGGAGAAAGAAACGGAGAAACGAAGAAAGAAACGGAGAAACGAAGAAAGAAGCGGAGAAACGAAGAAAGAAACGGAGATACGAAGAAAGAAACGGAGAAACGAAGAAAGAAACGGAGAAACGAAGAAAGAAACGGAGAAACGGAGAAATAAACCGAGAAACGGAGAAGAAACGGAGAAACGAAGATAGAAACGGAGAAACGGAGAAACGAACAAAGAAACGGAGAAACGAACAAAGAGACCGAGAAACGAAGAAAGAAACGGAGAAACGATGATACAAACGGAGAACCAGAGAAACGAAGAAATAAACGGAGAATCGAAGAAAGAAACGGTGAAACGAAGAAAGAAACGGAGAAACGAAGAAAGAAACGGAGTAACGAAGAAAGAAACGGAGAAACGAAGAATGAAACGGAGAAACGAAAAAAGAAACTGGGAAACGAAGAAGGAAACGGAGAAACGAAGAAAGAAAATGAGAAAAGAAGAAGGAAACGGAGAAACGATCAAAGAAACGGAGGAACGAACAAAGAAACGGAGAAACGAAGAAAGAAACGGAGAAACGAAGAAAGAAGCGGGGAAACGAAGAAAGAAACGGAGAAACGAACAAAGAAACGGAGAAACGAAGAAATAAACGGAGAAACGGAGAAATAAACGGTGAAAAGAAGAAAGAAACGGAGAAACGAAGAAAGAAACGGAGTAACGAAGAAAGAAACGAAGAAACGAAGAAAGAAACGGAGAAACGAACAAAGAAACTGTGAGACGAAGAAAGAAACGGAGAAGCGAAGAATGAAACGGAGAAACGAAGATAGAAACGGAGAAACGGAGAAACGAACAAAGAAACGGAGAAACGAAGAAAGAAACGGAGTAACGAAGAAAGAAACGAAGAAACGAAGAAAGAAACGGAGTATCGGAGAAATAAATGGAGAAACGAAGAAATAAACCGAGAAACGGAGAAAGAAACGGAGAAACGAAGAATGTAACGGAGAAACGAACAAAGAAACGGAGAAACGAAGAAAGAAACGGAGATACGAAGAAAGAAACGGAGAAACGAAGAAAGAAACGGAGAAACGAAGAAAGAAACGGAGAGACGAAGAAAGAAACGGTGAAACGAAGAAAGAAACGGAGAAACGGAGAAATAAACCGAGAAACGGAGAAAGAAACGGAGAAACGAAGATAGAAACGGAGAAACGGAGAAACGAAGAAAGAAACGGAGTAACGAAGAAAGAAACGAAGAAACGAAAAAAGAAACGGAGAATCGGAGAAATAAATGGAGAAACGAAGAAATAAACCAAGAAACGGAGAAAGAAACGGAGAAACGAAGAAAGAAACGGAGAAACGAAGAAAGAAACGGAGAAACGGAGAAAGAAACGGAGAAACGGAGAAATAAATGGAGAAACGAAGAAATAAACGGAGAAACGAAGAAAGAAACGGAGAATCGGAGAAATAAATGGAGAAACGAAGAAATAAACCGAGAAACGGAGAAAGAAACGGAGAAACGAAGAAAGAAACGGAGAAACGAACAAAGAAACGGAGAAACGAAGAAAGAAACGGAGATACGAAGAAAGAAACGGAGAAACGAAGAAAGAAACGGAGAAACGAAGAAAGAAACGGAGAAACGGAGAAATAAACCGAGAAACGGAGAAGAAACGGAGAAACGAAGATAGAAACGGAGAAACGGAGAAACGAACAAAGAAACGGAGAAACGAACAAAGAAACCGAGAAACGAAGAAAGAAACGGAGAAACGAAGATACAAACGGAGAACCAGAGAAACGAAGAAATAAACGGAGAAACGAAGAAAGAAACGGTGAAACGAAGAAAGAAACGGAGAAACGAAGAAAGAAACGGAGAACCGGAGAAATAAATGGAGAAACGAAGGAGTAAACCGGGCAACGGAGAAAGAAACGCAGAAACGAACAAAGAAACGGAGAAACGAAAAAAGAAACGCAGAAAGGAAGAAAGAAACGCAGAACCGGAGAAATAAATGGAGAAACGAAGAAATAAACGGAGAAACGAAGAACGAATCTGAGAGACGAAGAAAGAAACGGAGAATCGGAGAAATAAACGGAGAAACGAAGAGATAGACCGAGAAACGGAGAAAGAAACGGAGAAACGAAGAAAGAAACGGAGAAACAAAGAAAGAAACGGAGAAACGAACAAAGAAACGGAGAAACGAACAAAGAAACGGAGAAACGAAGAAAGAAACGGAGAATCGGAGAAATAAATGGAGAAACGAACAAAGAAACGGAGAAACGAAGAAAGTAACGGAGAAAGGAAGAAAGAAACGGAGAAACGAAGAAAGAAACGGAGAAACGAAGAAAGAAACAGAGAAACGAAGAAAGAAACGGAGAATCGGAGAAATAAATGGAGAAACGAAGAAATAGTCCGAGAAACGGAGAAAGAAACGGAGAAACGAACAAAGAAACGGAGAAACGAAGAAAGAAGCGGAGAAACGGACAAAGAAACGGAGAAACGGAGAAACGAAGAAAGAAACGGAGAATCGGAGAAATAAACGGAGAAACGAACAAAGAAACGGAGAAACGAAGAAAGAAACGGAGAAACGAAGAAAGAAACGGAGAGACGAAGAAAGAAACGGTGAAACGAAGAAAGAAACGGAGAAACGGAAAAATAAATGGAGAAACGAAGAAATAAACGGAGAAACGAACAAGGAAACGGAGAAACGAAGAAAGAGACGGAGAAACGAAGAAAGAAACGGAGAAACGAAGAAAGAAACGGAGATACGAAGAAAGAAACGGAGAAACGAAGGATGAAACGGAGAAACGAAGAAAGAAACGGAGAAATAAATGGAGAAAGGAAGATATAAACGGAGAAACAAAGAAAGAAACGAAGAAACGAAGAAACGATGAAAGAAACAGAGAAACGAAGAAAGAAACGGAGAAACGAAGAAAGAAACGGAGAAACGAAGAAAGAAACGGAGAAACGAAGAAAGAAACTGAGGAACGAAGAAAGAAACAGAGAATCGGAGAAATAAATGGAGAAACGAAGAAATTAATCGAGAAACGGAGAAAGAAACAGAGAAACGAAGAAAGAACGGAGAATCGGAGAAATAAATGGAGAAACGAAGAAATAAACGGAGAAACGGAGAAAGAAACGGAGAAACGAAGAAAGAAACGGAGAAACGAAGAAAGAAACGGAGAAACGAACTAAGAAACGGAGATACGAACAAAGAAACGGAGAAACGAAGAAAGAAACGGAGAAACGGAGAAAGAAATGGAGAAACGAAGAAAGAAACGGAGAAACGAAGAAAGAAACGGAGTAACGAAGAAAGAAACGGAGAAACGAACAAAGAAACGGAGAAACGAACAAAGGAACGGAGAAACGAAGAAAGAAACGGAGAAACGGAGAAAGAAACGGAGAAACGAAGAAATAAACGGAGAAACGAAGAAAGAAACGGTGAAAAGAAGAAAGAAACGAAGAAACGAACAAAGAAACGGAGTAACGAAGAAAGAAACGAAGAAACGAAGAAAGAAACGGAGAAACGAACAAAGAAACTGTGAGACGAAGAAAGAAACGGAGAAACGAAGAATGAAACGGAGAAACGAAGAAAGAAACTGAGAAACGAAGAAGGAAACGGAGAAACGAAGAAAGAAAATGAGAAAAGAAGAAGGAAACGGAGAAACGATCAAAGAAACGGAGGAACGAACAAAGAAACGGAGAAACGAAGAAAGAAACGGAGAAACGAAGAAAGAAACGGGGAAACGAAGAAAGAAACGGAGAAACGAAGAAAGAAACGGAGAAACGAAGAAATAAACGGAGAAACGGAGAAATAAACGGTGAAAAGAAGAAAGAAACGGAGAAACGAAGAAAGAAACGGAGTAACGAAGAAAGAAACGAAGAAACGAAGAAAGAAACGGAGAAACGAACAAAGAAACTGTGAGACGAAGAAAGAAACGGAGAAGCGAAGAATGAAACGGAGAAACGAAGATAGAAACGGAGAAACGGAGAAACGAACAAAGAAACGGAGAAACGAAGAAAGAAACGGAGTAACGAAGAAAGAAAAGAAGAAACGAAGAAAGAAACGGAGAATCGGAGAAATAAATGGAGAAACGAAGAAATAAACCGAGAAACGGAGAAAGAAACGGAGAAACGAAGAATGTAACGGAGAAACGAACAAAGAAACGGAGAAACGAAGAAAGAAACGGAGATACGAAGAAAGAAACGGAGAAACGAAGAAAGAAACGGAGAAACGAAGAAAGAAACGGAGAGACGAAGAAAGAAACGGTGAAACGAAGAAAGAAACGGAGAAACGGAGAAATAAACCGAGAAACGGAGAAAGAAACGGAGAAACGAAGATAGAAACGGAGAAACGGAGAAACGAAGAAAGAAACGGAGTAACGAAGAAAGAAACGAAGAAACGAAAAAAGAAACGAAGAATCGGAGAAATAAATGGAGAAACGAAGAAATAAACCAAGAAACGGAGAAAGAAACGGAGAAACGAAGAAAGAAACGGAGAAACGAAGAAAGAAACGGAGAAACGGAGAAAGAAACGGAGAAACGGAGAAATAAATGGAGAAACGAAGAAATAAACGGAGAAACGAAGAAAGAAACGGAGAATCGGAGAAATAAATGGAGAAACGAAGAAATAAACCGAGAAACGGAGAAAGAAACGGAGAAACGAAGAAAGAAACGGAGAAACGAACAAAGAAACGGAGAAACGAAGAAAGAAACGGAGATACGAAGAAAGAAACGGAGAAACGAAGAAAGAAACGGAGAAACGAAGAAAGAAACGGAGAAACGGAGAAATAAACCGAGAAACGGAGAAGAAACGGAGAAACGAAGATAGAAACGGAGAAACGGAGAAACGAACAAAGAAACGGAGAAACGAACAAAGAAACCGAGAAACGAAGAAAGAAACGGAGAAACGAAGATACAAACGGAGAACCAGAGAAACGAAGAAATAAACGGAGAAACGAAGAAAGAAACGGTGAAACGAAGAAAGAAACGGAGAAACGAAGAAAGAAACGGAGTAACGAAGAAAGAAACGAAGAAACCAAGACAGAAACGGAGAAACGAACAAAGAAACTGTGAAACGGAGAAAGAAACGGAGAAACGAAGAATGAAACGGAGAAACGAAGAAAGAAACGGAGAAACGAACAAAGAAACGGAGAAACGAACAAAGAAACGGAGAAACGAAGAAAGAAACGGAGAAACGGAGAAATAAATGGAGAAACGGGGAAACGAAGAAAGAAACGGAGAAACGAAGAAAGAAACGGAGAAACGAAGAAAGGAACGGAGTAACGAAGAAAGAAACGGAGAAACGAACTAAGAAACGGAAATACGAACAAAGAAACGGAGAAACGAAGAAAGAAACGGAGAAACGGAGAAAGAAACGGAGAAACGAAGAAAGAAACGGAGAAACGAAGAAAGAAACGGAGTAACGAAGAAAGAAACGGAGAAACGAACAAAGAAACGGAGAAACGAACAAAGGAACGGAGAAACGAAGAAAGAAACGGAGAAACGGAGAAAGAAACGGAGAAACGAAGAAATAAACGGAGAAACGAAGAAAGAAACGGTGAAAAGAAGAAAGAAACGGAGAAACGAACAAAGAAACTGTGAGACGAAGAAAGAAACGGAGAAACGAAGAATGAAACGGAGAAACGAAGAAAGAAACTGAGAAACGAAGAAGGAAACGGAGAAACGAAGAAAGAAAATGAGAAAAGAAGAAGGAAACGGAGAAACGATCAAAGAAACGGAGGAACGAACAAAGAAACGGAGAAACGAAGAAAGAAACGGAGAAACGAAGAAAGAAGCGGGGAAACGAAGAAAGAAACGGAGAAACGAAGAAAGAAACGAAGAAACGAAGAAAGAAACGGAGAAACGAACAAAGAAACTGTGAGACGAAGAAAGAAACGGAGAAGCGAAGAATGAAACGGAGAAACGAAGAAAGAAACTGAGAAACGAAGAAGGAAACGGAGAAACGAAGAAAGAAACTGAGAAACGAAGAAGGAAACGGAGAAACGATCAAAGAAACGGAGGAACGAACAAAGAAACGGAGAAACGAAGATAGAAACGGAGAAACGGAGAAACGAAGAAAGAAACGATGAAACGAAAAAAGAAACGGAGAATCGGAGAAATAAATGGAGAAACGAAGAAATAAACCAAGAAACGGAGAAAGAAACGGAGAAACGAAGAAAGAAACGGAGAAACGAAGAAAGAAACGAAGAAACGAAGAAAGAAACGGAGGAACGAAGAAAGAAACGGAGTAACGAAGAAAGAAACGAAGAAACGAAGACAGAAACGGAGAAACGAACTAAGAAACTGTGAAACGGAGAAAGAAACGGAGAAAGAAACGGAGAAACGAAGAATGAAACGGAGAAACGAAGAAAGGAACTGAGAAACGAAGAAAGAAACGGAGAAACGATCAAAGAAACGGAGAAACGGAGAAATAAATGGAGAAACGAAAAAACAAACAGAGAAACAGACAAAGAAACGGACAAACGAAGAAAGAAACGGAGAAACGAAGAAAGAAACTAAGAAATAAATGGAGAGACGAACAAACAAACGGAGAAACGAAGAAAGAAACGGAGAAACGAACAAAGAAACGGAGAAACGAAGAAAGAAACGGAGAAACGGAGAAATAAATGGAGAAACGGGGAAACGAAGAAAGAAACGGAGAAACGAAGAAAGAAACGGAGAAACGATGAAAGAAACGGAGTAACGAAGAAAGAAACGGAGAAACGAACAAAGAAACGGTGATACGAACAAAGAAACGGAGAAACGAAGAAAGAAACGGAGAAACGGAGAAAGAAACGGAGAAACGAAGAAAGAAACGGAGAAACGAAGAAAGAAACGGAGTAACGAAGAAAGAAACGGAGAAACGAACAAAGAAACGGAGAAACGAACAAAGGAACGGAGAAACGAAGAAAGAAACGGAGAAACGGAGAAATAAATGGAGAAACGAAGAAATAAACGGAGAAACGAAGAAAGAAACGGAGAAACGAAGAAAGAAACGGAGAAACGAAGAAATAAACGGAGAAACGAAGAAAGAAACGGTGAAAAGAAGAAAGAAACGGAGAAACGAAGAAAGAAACGGAGTAACGAAGAGAGAAACGAAGAAACGAAGAAAGAAACGGAGAAACGAAGAGAGAAACGGAGAAACGAAGGAAGAAGCGGAGTAACGAAGAAAGAAACGAAGAAACGAAGAAGGAAACGGAGAATCGGAGAAATAAATGGAGACACGAAGAAATAAACAGAGAAACGGAGAAAGAAACGGAGAAACGATCAATGAAACGGAGAAACGAACAAAGAAACGGAGAAACGAAGAAAGAAACGGAGAAACGGAGAAAGAAACGGAGAAACGAAGAGAGAAACGGAGAAACGAAGAAAGAAACGGAGTAACGAAAAAACAAACAGAGAAACAGACAAAGAAACGGACAAACGAAGAAAGAAACGGAGAAACGAAGAAAGAAACGGAGAAATAAATGGAGAGACGAACAGAGAAACGGAGAAACGAAGAAAGAAACGGAGAAACGAACAAAGAAACGGAGAAACAGACAAAGAAACGGACAAACGAAGAAAGAATCGAAGAAACGAAGAAAGAAACGGAGACACGAAGAAAGAAACGGAGAAACGAAGAAAGAAACGGAGAAATAAATGCAGAAAAAAAGAAATAAACGGAGAAACGAACAAAGAAACGGAGAAACGAAGAAAGAAACGGAGAAACGAAGAAAGAAACGGAGAAACGAAGAAAGAAACGGAGAAACGAAGGAAGAAACGGAGGAACGAAGAAAGAAACGGAGAAACGAAGAAAGAAACGGAGAAACGAAGAAAGAAACGGAGAAACGAAGAAAGAATCGGAGAAACGAAGAAAGAAACGGAGAAACGAAGAAAGAAACGGAGAAACGAAGAAAGAACCGGAGAAATAAATGGAGAAACGAAGAAATAAACGGAGAAACGAAGAAAGAAACGGAGAAACCAAGAAAGAAACGAAGAAAGAAACGGAGAAATGAAGAAATAAACGGAGAAACGAAGAAAGAAACGGTGAAACGAAGAAAGAAACGGAGAAACGGAGAAACGAAGAAAGAAACGGTGAAACGAACAAAGAAACGGAAAAACGAAGAAAGAAACGGAGAAACGAAGGAAGAAACGCGGAAACGAAGAAAGAAACGGAGAAACGAAGAAAGAAACGGAGAAACGAAGAAAGAAACGGAGAAACGAACAAAGAAACGGAGAAACGAAGAAAGAAACGGAGAAACGAAGAAAGAAACGGAGAAACGAACAAAGAAACGGAGAAACGAAGAAAGAAACGGAGAAATAAATGGAGAAACGAAGAAATAAACGGAGAAACGAACAAGGAAACGGAGAAATGAAGAAAAAATCGGGGAAACGAAGAAAGAAACGGAGAAACGAAGAAAGAAACTGAGAAACGAAGAAAGAAACGGAGAATCGGAGAAGTAAATGGAGAAACGAAGAAATAGACCGAGAAACGGAGAAAGAAACGGAGAAACGAACAAAGAAACGGAGAAACGGAGAAATAAATGGAGAAGCGAAGAAATAAACGGAGAAACGAAGAAAGAAGCAGAGAAACGAAGAAAGAAACGGAGAAACGAATAAATAAACCGCGAAACGAAGAAAGAAACGGAGAAACGAAGAAAGAAACGGAGAAACGAAGAAAGAAACAGAGAAACGAAGAAAGAAACGGAGAAACGAAGAAGAAACAGAGAAACGAACAATTATACGCAGAAACGAAGAATGAAACGGAGAAACGAAGAAATAAACGGAGAAATGTAGAAAGAAACGGAGAAACAAAGAAAGAAACGGAGAAACGAACAAAGAAACGGAGCAACGAACAAAGAAACGGGGAAACGAAGGAAGAAACTGAGAAACGGAGAAATAAATGGAGAAACGAAGAAATAAACGGAGAAACGAAGAAAGAAACGGTGAAACGAAGAAAGAAACGGAGAAACGGAGAAACGAAGAAAGTAACGGAGAAACGAAGAAAGAAACAGAGAAACGAACAAAGAAACGGAGAAACGAAGAAAGAAACGGAGAAACGAAGAAAGAAACGGAGAAACGAAGAAAGAAACGGAGAAACGAACAAAGAAACGGAGAAACGAAGAAAGAAACGGAGAAATAAATGGAGAAACGAAGGAATAAACGGAGAAACGAACAAGGAAACGGAGAAATGAAGAAAAAATCGGGGAAACGAAGAAAGAAACGGAGAAACGAAGAAAGAAACTGAGAAACGAAGAAAGAAACGGAGAATCGGAGAAGTAAATGGAGAAACGAAGAAATAGACCGAGAAACGGAGAAAGAAACGTAGAAACGAACAAAGAAACGGAGAAACGAAGAAAGAAACGCAGAAACGAAGAAAGAAACGGAGAAACGAAGAAAGAAACGTAGAAACGAAGAAAGAAACGGAGAAACGAAGTAATTAACGGAGAAACGAACAAGGAAACGGAGAAATGAAGAAAAAATCGGGGAAACGAAGAAAGAAACGCAGAAACGAAGAAAGAAACGGAGAAACGAACAAAGAAACGGAGAAACGGAGAAATAAATGGAGAAGCGAAGAAATAAACGGAGAAACGAAGAAAGAAGCAGAGAAACGAAGAAAGAAACGGAGAAACGAATAAATAAACCGCGAAACGAAGAAAGAAACGGAGAAACGAAGAAAGAAACGGAGAAACGAAGAAAGAAACAGAGAAACGAAGAAAGAAACGGAGAAACGAAGAAGAAACAGAGAAACGAACAATGATACGCAGAAACGAAGAATGAAACGGAGAAACGAAGAAATAAACGGAGAAATGTAGAAAGAAACGGAGAAACAAAGAAAGAAACGGAGAAACGAACAAAGAAACGGAGAAACGAACAAAGAAACGGGGAAACGAAGAAAGAAACTGAGAGACGGAGAAATAAATGGAGAAACGAAGAAAGAAACGCAGAAACGAAGAAAGAAACGGAGAAACGAAGAAAGAAACGTAGAAACGAAGAAAGAAACGGAGAAACGAA
Source organism: Ptiloglossa arizonensis (assembly GCF_051014685.1). NCBI lineage: Eukaryota > Metazoa > Arthropoda > Insecta > Hymenoptera > Colletidae > Ptiloglossa > Ptiloglossa arizonensis. The sequence continues at coordinate 190,871 of NW_027478714.1, forward strand.
GAAATAAACGGAGAAACGAACAAGGAAACGGAGAAATGAAGAAAAAATCGGGGAAACGAAGAAAGAAACGGAGAAACGAAGAAAGAAACTGAGAAACGAAGAAAGAAACGGAGAATCGGAGAAGTAAATGGTGAGACGAAGAAATAGACCGAGAAACGGAGAAAGAAACGGAGAAACGAAGAAGAAACAGAGAAACGAACAATTATACGCAGAAACGAAGAATGAAACGGAGAAACGAAGAAATAAACGGAGAAATGTAGAAAGAAACGGAGAAACAAAGAAAGAAACGGAGAAATGAACAAAGAAACGGAGCAACGAACAAAGAAACGGGGAAACGAAGGAAGAATCTGAGAAACGGAGAAATAAATGGAGAAACGAAGAAATAAACGGAGAAACGAAGAAAGAAACGGTGAAACGAAGAAAGAAACGGAGAAACGAAGAAAGTAACGGAGAAACGAAGAAAGAAACAGAGAAACGAACAAAGAAACGGAGAAACGAAGAAAGAAACGGAGAAACGAAGAAAGAAACGCGGAAACGAAGAAAGAAACGGAGAAACGGAGAAACGAAGAAAGAAACGGAGAAACGAACAAAGAAACGGAGAAACGAAGAAAGAAACGGAGAAATAAATGGAGAAACGAAGGAATAAACGGAGAAACGAACAAGGAAACGGAGAAATGAAGAAAAAATCGGGGAAACGAAGAAAGAAACGGAGAAACGAAGAAAGAAACTGAGAAACGAAGAAAGAAACGTAGAAACGAAGAAAGAAACGGAGAAACGAAGAAATAAACGGAGAAACGAACAAGGAAACGGAGAAATGAAGAAAAAATCGGGGAAACGAAGAAAGAAACGGAGAAACGAAGAAAGAAACTGAGAAACGAAGAAAGAAACGGAGAATCGGAGAAGTAAATGGAGAAACGAAGAAATAGACCGAGAAACGGAGAAAGAAACGGAGAAACGAACAAAGAAACGGAGAAACGGAGAAATAAATGGAGAAGCGAAGAAATAAACGGAGAAACGAAGAAAGAAGCAGAGAAACGAAGAATGAAACGGAGAAACGAATAAATAAACCGCGAAACGAAGAAAGAAACGGAGAAACGAAAAAAGAAACGGAGAAACGAAGAAAGAAACAGAGAAACGAAGAAAGAAACGGAGAAACGAAGAAGAAACAGAGAAACGAACAATGATACGCAGAAACGAAGAATGAAACGGAGAAACGAAGAAATAAACGGAGAAATGTAGAAAGAAACGGAGAAACAAAGAAAGAAACGGAGAAACGAACAAAGAAACGGAGAAACGAACAAAGAAACGGGGAAACGAAGAAAGAAACTGAGAGACGGAGAAATAAATGGAGAAACGAAGAAAGAAACGCAGAAACGAAGAAAGAAACGGAGAAACGAAGAAAGAAACGTAGAAACGAAGAAAGAAACGGAGAAACGAAGAAATAAACGGAGAAACGAACAAGGAAACGGAGAAATGAAGAAAAAATCGGGGAAACGAAGAAAGAAACGGAGAAACGAAGAAAGAAACTGAGAAACGAAGAAAGAAACGGAGAATCGGAGAAGTAAATGGAGAAACGAAGAAATAGACCGAGAAACGGAGAAAGAAACGGAGAAACGAACAAAGAAACGGAGAAACGGAGAAGTAAATGGAGAAGCGAAGGAAGAAACGGAGAAACGAATAAATAAACCGCGAAACGAAGAAAGAAACGGAGAAACGAAGAAAGAAACGGAGAAACGAAGAAAGAAACGGAGAAACGAAGAAAGAAACGGAGAAACGAAGAAGAAACAGAGAAACGAACAATGATACGCAGAAACGAAGAAAGAAACTGAGAAACGAAGAAAGAAACGGAGACACGAAGAAAGTAACGGAGAAACGAAGAAAGAAACAGAGAAACGAACAAAGAAACGGAGAAACGAAGAAAGAAACGGAGAAACGAAGAAAGAAACGCGGAAACGAAGAAAGAAACGGAGAAACGAAGAAAGAAACGGAGAAACGAAGAAACAAACGGAGAAACGAACAAAGAAACGGAGAAACGAAGAAAGAAACGGAGAAATAAATGGAGAAACGAAGAAATAAACGGAGAAACGAATAAGGAAACGGAGAAACGAAGAAAAAATCGGGGAAACGAAGAAAGAAACGGAGAAACGAAGAAAGAAACGGAGAAACGAAGATAGAAACGGAGAAACGAAGAAAGAAACGGAGAAACGAAGAAGAAACAGAGAAACGAACAATGATACGCAGAAACGAAGAATGAAACCGAGAAACGAAGAAATAAACGGAGAAATGAAGAAAGAAACGGAGAAACAAAGAAAGAAACGGAGAAACGAACAAAGAAACGGAGAAACGAACACAGAAACGGGGAAACGAAGAAAGAAACTGAGAAACGGTGAAATAAATGGAGAAACGAAGAAATAAACGGTGAAACGAAGAAAGAAACGATGAAACGAAGAAAGAAACGGAGAAATAAATGGAGAAACGAAGATATAAACGGAGAAACGAAGAAAGAGACGGAGAAACGAGGAAAGAAACGGAGAAACGAAGAAGGAAACAGAGAAACGGAGAAAGAAACGGAGAAATGAAGAAATAAACCGAGAAACGGAGAAAGAAACGGAGAAACGAAGAAAGAAACAGAGAAACGAGGAAATAAACGGAGAAATGAAGAAAGAAACGGAGAAACGAAGAAAGAAACGGAGAAACGAAGAAGGAAACGGAGAAACGAAGAAAGAAACGTAGAAACGAAGAAAGAAACGGAGAAACGAAGAAAGAAACGGAGAAATAAATGGAGAAAAGAAGAAATAAACGGAGAAACGAACAAGGAAACGGAGAAACGAAGATATAAATGGAGAAATGAAGAAAGAAACGGAGAAACAAAGAAAGAAACGGAGAAAGGAACAAAGAAACGGAGAAACGAAGAAAGAAACGGAGAAACGAAGAAAGAAACGGAGAAATAAATGGAGAAACGAAGAAAGAAACGGAGAAACGAATAAATAAACCGCGAAACGCAGAAAGAAACGGAGAAACGAAGAAAGAAACGGAGAAACGAAGAAAGAAACAGAGAAACGAAGAAAGAAACGGAGAAACGAAGAAGAAACAGAGAAACGAACAATGATACGCAGAAACGAAGCATGAAACGGAGAAACGAAGAAAGAAACGGAGAAACGAAGATAGAAACGGAGAAACGAAGAAAGGTACGGAGAAACGACTAAATAAACCGCGAAACGAAGAAAGAAACGGAGAAACGAAGAAAGAAACGGAGAAACGAAGAAAGAAACAGAGAAACGAAGAAAGAAACTGAGAAACGAAGAAGAAACAGAGAAACGAACAATGATACGCAGAAACGAAGCATGAAACGGAGAAACGAAGAAAGAAACGGAGAAACGAAGATAGAAACGGAGAAACGAAGAAAGAAACGGAGAAATAAATGGAGAGACGAACAGAGAAACGGAGAAACGAAGAAAGAAACGGAGAAACGAACAAAGAAACGGAGAAACAGACAAAGAAACGGACAAACGAAGAAAGAATCGAAGAAACGAAGAAAGAAACGGAGACACGAAGAAAGAAACGGAGAAACGAAGAAAGAAACGGAGAAATAAATGCAGAAAAAAAGAAATAAACGGAGAAACGAACAAAGAAACGGACAAACGAAGAAAGAAACGGAGAAACGAAGAAAGAAACGGAGAAACGAAGAAAGAAACGGAGAAACGAAGGAAGAAACGGAGGAACGAAGAAAGAAACGGAGAAACGAAGAAAGAAACGGAGAAACGAAGAAAGAAACGGAGAAACGAAGAAAGAATCGGAGAAACGAAGAAAGAAACGGAGAAACGAAGAAAGAAACGGAGAAACGAAGAAAGAACCGGAGAAATAAATGGAGAAACGAAGAAATAAACGGAGAAACGAAGAAAGAAACGGAGAAACCAAGAAAGAAACGAAGAAAGAAACGGAGAAATGAAGAAATAAACGGAGAAACGAAGAAAGAAACGGTGAAACGAAGAAAGAAACGGAGAAACGGAGAAACGAAGAAAGGTACGGAGAAACGAACAAAGAAACGGAGAAACGAAGAAAGAAACGGAGAAACGAAGGAAGAAACGCGGAAACGAAGAAAGAAACGGAGAAACGAAGAAAGAAACGGAGAAACGAAGAAAGAAACGGAGAAACGAACAAAGAAACGGAGAAACGAAGAAAGAAACGGAGAAATAAATGGAGAAACGAAGAAATAAACGGAGAAACGAACAAGGAAACGGAGAAATGAAGAAAAAATCGGGGAAACGAAGAAAGAAACGGTGAAACGAAGAAAGAAACTGAGAAACGAAGAAAGAAACGGAGAATCGGAGAAGTAAATGGAGAAACGAAGAAATAGACCGAGAAACGGAGAAAGAAACGGAGAAACGAACAAAGAAACGGAGAAACGGAGAAATAAATGGAGAAGCGAAGAAATAAACGGAGAAACGAAGAAAGAAGCAGAGAAACGAAGAAAGAAACGGAGAAACGAATAAATAAACCGCGAAACGAAGAAAGAAACGGAGAAACGAAGAAAGAAACGGAGAAACGAAGAAAGAAACAGAGAAACGGAGAAACGGAGAAGAAACAGAGAAACGAACAATTATACGCAGAAACGAAGAATGAAACGGAGAAACGAAGAAATAAACGGAGAAATGTAGAAAGAAACGGAGAAACAAAGAAAGAAACGGAGAAACGAACAAAGAAACGGAGCAACGAACAAAGAAACGGGGAAACGAAGGAAGAAACTGAGAAACGGAGAAATAAATGGAGAAACGAAGAAAGAAACGGAGAAACGAACAAAGAAACGGAGAAACGAAGAAAGAAACGGAGAAATAAATGGAGAAACGAAGGAATAAACGGAGAAACGAACAAGGAAACGGAGAAATGAAGAAAAAATCGGGGAAACGAAGAAAGAAACGGAGAAACGAAGAAAGAAACTGAGAAACGAAGAAAGAAACGGAGAATCGGAGAAGTAAATGGAGAAACGAAGAAATAGACCGAGAAACGGAGAAAGAAACGGAGAAACGAACAAAGAAACGGAGAAACGAAGAAAGAAACGCAGAAACGAAGAAAGAAACGGAGAAACGAAGAAAGAAACGTAGAAACGAAGAAAGAAACGGAGAAACGAAGAAATAAACGGAGAAACGAAGAAATAAACGGAGAAACGAACAAGGAAACGGAGAAATGAAGAAAAAATCGGGGAAACGAAGAAAGAAACGGAGAAACGAAGAAAGAAACTGAGAAACGAAGAAAGAAACGGAGAATCGGAGAAGTAAATGGAGAAACGAAGAAATAGACCGAGAAACGGAGAAAGAAACGGAGAAACGAAGAAAGAAACAGAGAAACGAAGAAAGAAACGGAGAAACGAAGAAGAAACAGAGAAACGAACAATGATACGCAGAAACGAAGAATGAAACGGAGAAACGAAGAAATAAACGGCGAAATGTAGAAAGAAACGGAGAAACAAAGAAAGAAACGGAGAAACGGACAAAGAAACGGAGAAACGAACAAAGAAACGGGGAAACGAAGAAAGAAACTGAGAGACGGAGAAATAAATGGAGAAACGAAGAAAGAAACGCAGAAACGAAGAAAGAAACGGAGAAACGAAGAAAGAAACGTAGAAACGAAGAAAGAAACGGAGAAACGAAGAAATAAACGGAGAAACGAACAAGGAAACGGAGAAATGAAGAAAAAATCGGGGAAACGAAGAAAGAAACGGAGAAACGAAGAAAGAAACTGAGAAACGAAGAAAGAAACGGAGAATCGGAGAAGTAAATGGAGAAACGAAGAAATAGACCGAGAAACGGAGAAAGAAACGGAGAAACGAACAAAGAAACGGAGAAACGGAGAAATAAATGGAGAAGCGAAGAAATAAACGGAGAAACGAAGAAAGAAGCAGAGAAACGAAGAATGAAACGGAGAAACGAATAAATAAACCGCGAAACGAAGAAAGAAACGGAGAAACGAAAAAAGAAACGGAGAAACGAAGAAAGAAACAGAGAAACGAAGAAATAAACGGAGAAATGTAGAAAGAAACGGAGAAACAAAGAAAGAAACGGAGAAACGAACAAAGAAACGGAGAAACGAACAAAGAAACGGGGAAACGAAGAAAGAAACTGAGAGACGGAGAAATAAATGGAGAAACGAAAAAAGAAACGCAGAAACGAAGAAAGAAACGGAGAAACGAAGAAAGAAACGTAGAAACGAAGAAAGAAACGGAGAAACGAAGAAATAAACGGAGAAACGAACAAGGAAACGGAGAAATGAAGAAAAAATCGGGGATACGAAGAAAGAAACGGAGAAACGAAGAAAGAAACTGAGAAACGAAGAAAGAAACGGAGAATCGGAGAAGTAAATGGAGAAACGAAGAAATAGACCGAGAAACGGAGAAAGAAACGGAGAAACGAACAAAGAAACGGAGAAACGGAGAAATAAATGGAGAAGCGAAGGAAGAAACGGAGAAACGAATAAATAAACCGCGAAACGAAGAAAGAAACGGAGAAACGAAGAAAGAAACGGAGAAACGAAGAAAGAAACGGAGAAACGAAGAAGAAACAGAGAAACGAACAATGATACGCAGAAACGAAGAATGAAACGGAGAAACGAAGAAATAAACGGAGAAATGTAGGAAGAAACGGAGAAACAAAGAAAGAAGCGGAGAAACGAACAAAGAAACGGAGAAACGAACAAAGAAACGGGGAAACGAAGAAAGAAACTGAGAGACGGAGAAATAAATGGAGAAACGAAGAAATAAACGGAGAAACGAAGAAAGAAACGGTGAAACGAAGAAAGAAACGGAGAAACGGAGACACGAAGAAAGTAACGGAGAAACGAAGAAAGAAACAGAGAAACGAACAAAGAAACGGAGAAACGAAGAAAGAAACGGAGAAACGAAGAAAGAAACGCGGAAACGAAGAAAGAAACGGAGAAACGAAGAAAGAAACGGAGAAACGAAGAAACAAACGGAGAAACGAACAAAGAAACGGAGAAACGAAGAAAGAAACGGAGAAATAAATGGAGAAACGAAGATATAAACGGAGAAACGAAGAAAGAGACGGAGAAACGAGGAAAGAAACGGAGAAACGAAGATAGAAACGGAGAAACGAAGAAAGAAACGGAGAAACGAAGAAGAAACAGAGAAACGAACAATGATACGCAGAAACGAAGAATGAAACGGAGAAACGAAGAAATATACGGAGAAATAAATGGAGAAACGAAGATATAAACGGAGAAACGAAGAAAGAGACGGAGAAACGAGGAAAGAAACGGAGAAACGAAGAAGGAAACAGAGAAACGGAGAAAGAAACGGAGAAATGAAGAAATAAACCGAGAAACGGAGAAAGAAACGGAGAAACGAAGAAAGAAACAGAGAAACGAGGAAATAAACGGAGAAATGAAGAAAGAAACGGAGAAACGAAGAAAGAAACGGAGAAACGAAGAAAGAAACGGAGAAGCGAACAAAGAAGCGGAGAAACGAAGGAAGAAACGGAGAAACGATGAAAGAAACGGAGAAACGAAGAAATAAATGGAGAAACGAAGAAATAAACCGAGAAACGGAGAAACGGAGAAACGATGAAACGAAGAAAGAAACGGAGAAACGTAGAAAGAAACGGAGAGATGAAGAAAGAAACGAAGAAACGAAGAAAGATACAGAGAAACGAAGAAAGAAACGGAGAAACGGAGAAATAAATGAAGAAACGAAGAAATAAACGGAGAAACGAAGAAACAAATGGAGAAACGAAGAAAGAAACCGAGAAACGAAGAAAGAAACGGAGAAACGGAGAAATAAATGGAGAAACGAAGGAATAAACCGAGAAACGGAGATACGGAGAAACGGAGAAACGGAGAAACGAGGAAAGAAACGGAGAAACGAAGAAAGAAACGGAGAAGCGAACAAAGAAGCGGAGAAACGAAGGAAGAAACGGAGAAACGATGAAAGAAACGGAGAAACGAAGAAATAAATGGAGATACGAAGAAATAAACTGAGAAACGAAGAAATAAACGGAGAATCGGAGAAGCAAACGGAGAAACGAAGAAAGAAACCGAGAAACGAAGAAAGAAACGGAGAAACGGAGAAATAAATGGAGAAACGAAGGAATAAACCGAGAAACGGAGAAACGGAGAAACGATGAAACGAAGAAAGAAACGGAGAAACGTAGAAAGAAACGGAGAGATGAAGAAAGAAACGAAGAAACGAAGAAAGAAACAGAGAAACGAAGAAAGAAACGGAGAAACGGAGAAATAAATGGAGAAACGAAGAAATAAACGGAGAAACGAAGAAACAAATGGAGAAACGATCAATGAAACGGAGAAACGAAAAAAGAAACGGAGAAACGAAGAAAGAAACGGAGAAACGAAGAAAGAAACGGAGAAACGAACAAAGAAACGCAGAAACGAAGAATGAAACGGAGAAACGAAGAAATATACGGAGAAATGAAGAAAGAAAGGGAGAAACAAAGAAAGAAACGGAGAAACCAACAAAGAAACGGAGAAACGAAGATAGGAACGGAGAATCGTAGAACTAAATGGAGAAACGAAGAAATAAACGGAGAAACGATCAAAGAACCGGAGAAACGAAAAAAGAAACGGAGAAACGAAGAAAGAAACAGAGTAACGAAGAAAGAAACGGAGAAACGAAGAAAGAAACGCAGAAACGAAGAAAGAAACGGAGAAAAGAACAAAGAAACGGAGAAACGAACATAGAAACGGAGAAACGATGATAGAAACGCAGAAACGAAGAAAGAAACGGAGAAACGAGGGTGAAACAGAGAAACGAAGAACGAAACGGGGAAACGACGAAAGAAACGGAGAAACGAAGAAAGAAACGGAGAAATAAATGGAGAAACGAAGAAATAAACGGAGAAATGTACAAGGAAACGGAGAAACGAAGAAAGAAACGGAGAAACGAAGAAAGAAACGGAGAAACGAAGAAAGAAACAGAGAAACGAAGAAAGAAACGGAGATAGGAACAAAGAAACGGAGAAACGAAGAAAGAAACGGAGAAACGTACAAAGAAACGGGGAAACGAACAAAGAAACGGAGAAACGAAGAAAGAAACGGAGAAACGAACAAAGAAACGGAGAAACGAACAAAGAAACGGAGAAACGAAGAAAGAAACGGAGAAACGAAGAAAGAAACGGAGAAACGAACAAAGAAACGGAGAAACGAACAAAGAAACGGAGAAACGATGATAGAAACGCAGAAACGAAGAAAGAAACGGAGAAACGAGGAAGAAACGGAGAAACGAACAAAGAAACGGAGAAACGAAGAAAGAAACGGAGAAATAAATGGAGAAACGAAGAAATAAACGGAGAAATGAACAAGGAAACGGAGAGACGAAGAAAGAAACGGAGAAACGAAGAAAGAAACGGAGAAACGAAGAAAGAAACGGAGATAGGAACAAAGAAACGGAGAAACGAAGAAAGAAACGGAGAAACGAACAAAGAAACGGGGAAACGAACAAAGAAACGGAGAAACGAACAAAGAAACGGAGAAACGAACAAAGAAACGGAGAAACGAACAAAGAAACGAAGAAACGAACAAAGAAACTGAGAAACGGAGAAATAAATGAAGACACGAACAAATAAACGGAGAAACGAAGATAGGAACGGAGAATCGTAGAACTAAATGGAGAAATGAAGAAATAAACGGACAAACGAACAAAGAAACGGAGAAACGAAGAAAGAAACGGAGAAACGAACAAAGAAGCGGAGAAGCGAACAAAGAAACGGAGAAACGAAGAACGAAACGGAGAAACGAACAAAGAAACGAAGAACCGAACAAAGAAACTGAGAAACGGAGAAATAAATGCAGACACGAACAAATAAACGGAGAAACGAAGAAAGGAACGGAGAATCGTAGAACTAAATGGAGAAATGAAGAAATAAACGGAGAAACGAACAAAGAAACGGAGAAACGAAGAAAGAAACGGAGAAACGAACAACGAAACGGAGAAACGAACAAAGAAACGGAGAAACGAAGAAAGAAACGGAGAAACGAAGAAAGAAACGGAGAAACGAAGAAAGAAACGGAGAAACGAACAAAGAAACGGAGAAATGAACAAAGAAACGGAGAAACGAAGAAAGAAACGGAGAAACGAGGAAGAAACGGAGAAACGAAGAACGAAACGGGGAAACGAACAAAGAAACGGAGAAACGAAGAAAGAAACGGAGAAATAAATGGAGAAACGAAGAAATAAACGGAGAAATGAACAAGGAAACGGAGAAACGAAGAATGAAACGGAGAAACGAAGAAAGAAACGGAGAAACGAAGAAAGAAACGGAGAAACGAAGAAAGAAACGGAGATAGGAACAAAGAAACGGAGAAACGAAGAAAGAAACGGAGAAACGAACAAATAAACGGGGAAACGAACAAAGAAACGGAAAAACGAACAAAGAAACGGAGAAACGAACAAGGAAACGGAGAAACGAACAAAGAAACGAAGAAACGAACAAAGAAACTGAGAAACGGAGAAATAAATGCAGACACGAACAAATAAACGTGGAAACGAAGATAGGAACGGAGAATCGTAGAACTAAATGGAGAAATGAAGAAATAAACGGACAAACGAACAAAGAAACGGAGAAACGAAGAAAGAAACGGAGAAACGAACAAAGAAACGGAGAAACGAACAAAGAAACGGAGAAACGAAGAAAGAAACGGAGATAGGAACAAAGAAACGGAGAAACGAAGAAAGAAACGGAGAAACGAACAAAGAAACGGGGAAACGAACAAAGAAACGGAGAAACGAACAAAGAAACGGAGAAACGAACAAAGAAACGGAGAAACGAACAAAGAAACGAAGAAACGAACAAAGAAACTGAGAAACGGAGAAATAAATGCAGACACGAACAAATAAACGTGCAAACGAAGATAGGAACGGAGAATCGTAGAACTAAATGGAGAAATGAAGAAATAAACGGACAAACGAACAAAGAAACGGAGAAACGAAGAAAGAAACGGAGAAACGAACAAAGAAACGGAGAAACGAACAAAGAAACGGAGAAACGAAGAAAGAAACGGAGAAACGAAGAAAGAAACGGAGAAATAAATGGAGAAACGAAGAAATAAACGGAGAAACGAAGAAAGAAACGAAGAAACGAAGAAAGAAACGGAGAAACGAAGAAAGAAACGGAGAAACGAAGAAAGAAACGGAGAAACGAAGAAAGAAACAGAGAAACGAACAAAGAAACGGAGAAACGAAGAAAGAAACGGAGAAACGAAGAAATAAACGGGGAAACGAAGAATGAAACGGAGAAACGAAGAAAGAAACGGAGAAACGAAGAAAGAAACGGAGAAACGAAGAAAGAAACGGAGAAACGAAGAAAGAAGCGGAGAAATAAATGGAGAAACGAAGAAATAAACAGAGAAACGAACAAGGAAACGGAGAAACGAAGAAAAAATCGGGGAAACGAAGAAAGAAACGGAGAAACGAAGAAAGAAACGGAGAAACGAAGATAGAAACGGAGAAACGAAGAAAGATACGGAGAAATAAATGGAGAAACGAAGAAATAAACGGAGAAACGAACAAGGAAACGGAGAAACGAAGATATAAATGGAGAAATGAAGAAAGAAACGGAGAAACAAAGAAAGAAACGGAGAAAGGAACAAAGAAACGGAGAAACGAAGAAAGAAACGGAGAAACGAAGAATGAAACGGAGAAACGAAGAATGAAACGGAGAAATAAATGGAGAAACGAAGATATAAACGGAGAAACGAAGAAAGAAACGGAGAATCGAGGAAAGAAACGGAGAAACGAAGAAAGAGACAGAGAAACGGAGAAAGAAACGGAGAAATGAAGAAATAAACCGAGAAACGGAGAAAGAAACGGAGAAACGAGGAAAGAAACAGAGAAACGAGGAAATAAACGGAGAAACGAAGAAAGAATCGGAGAAACGAAGAGGGAAACGGAGAAACGAAGGAAGAAACGGAGTAACGAAGAAAGAAACGAAGAAACGAAGAAAGAAACGGAGAATCGGAGAAATAAACGGAGAAACGAAGAAAGAAACGGAGAAATAAATGGAGAAACGAAGAAATAAACGGAGAAACGGAGAAATAAATGGAGAAACGGAGAAATAAATGGAGAAACCAAGAAATAAACGGAGAAACGAAGAATGAAACGGAGAAACGGAGAAAGAAACGGAGAAACGAAGAAAGAAACGGAGAAACGAACAAAGAAACGGAGAAACGAACAAAGAAACGGAGGAACGGAGAAATAAATGGAGAAACGAAGAAATAAACGGAGAAACGAAGAAAGAAACGGAGAATCGGAGAAAGAAACGGAGAAACGAAGAAATAATCGGAGAAACGAAGAAAGAAACGGAGAAACGGAGAAATAAATGGAGAAACGAAGAAATAAACGGGGAAACGGAGAAATAAATGGAGAAACGGAGAAATAAATGGAGAAACCAAGAAATAAACGGAGAAACGAAGAAAGAAACGGAGAAACGGAGAAAGAAACGGAGAAACGAAGAAAGAAACGGAGAAACGAAGAAAGAATCGGAGAAACGAAGAGAGAAACGGAGAAACGAAGGAAGAAACGGAGTAACGAAGAAAGAAACGAAGAAACGAACAAAGAAACGGAGAATCGGAGAAATAAATGGAGACACGAAGAAATAAACGGAGAAACGAAGAAAGAAACAGAGAAACGGAGAAATAAATGGAGAAACGAAGAAATAAACGGAGAAACGGAGAAATAAATGGAGAAACGGAGAAATAAATGGAGAAACCAAGAAATAAACGGAGAAACGAAGAATGAAACGGAGAAACGGAGAAAGAAACGGAGAAACGAAGAAAGAAACGGAGAAACGAACAAAGAAACGGAGAAACGAAGAAAGAAACGGAGGAACGGAGAAATAAATGGAGAAACGAAGAAATAAACGGAGAAACGAAGAAAGAAACGGAGAATCGGAGAAAGAAACGGAGAAACGAAGAAATAAACGGAGAAACGAAGAAAGAAACGGAGAAACGGAGAAATAAATGGAGAAACGAAGAAATAAACGGAGAAACGGAGAAATAAATGGAGAAACGGAGAAATAAATGGAGAAACCAAGAAATAAACGGAGAAACGAAGAAAGAAACGGAGAAACGGAGAAAGAAACGGAGAAACGAAGAAAGAAACGGAGAAACGAAGAAAGAATCGGAGAAACGAAGAAAGAAACGGTGTAACGAAGAAAGAAACGAAGAAACGAAGAAAGAAACGGAGAAGCGAACAAAGAAACGGAGAAACGAAGAAAGAAACGGAGGAACGGAGAAATAAATGGAGAAACGAAGAAAGAAACGGAGGATCGAAGAAAGAAACGGAGAAACGAAGAAAGAAATGAAGAAACGAAGAAAGAAACGAAGAAACGAACAAGGAAACGGAGAAACGAACAAAGAATCGGAGAAACGAAGGAAGAAACGGAGAAACGAAGAAAGAAACGGAGAAACGAAGAAAGAAACGGAGAAACGAAGAATGAAACGGACAAACAAAGAAAGAAACGAAGAAACGAAGAAGGAAACGGAGAATCGGAGAAATAAATGGAGAAACGAAGGAAAAAACCGAGAAAAGAGGAGAGAAACGGAGAAACGAAGAAAGAAACGGAGAAACGGAGAAATAAATGGGGAAACGAAGAAATAAACCGAGAAACGAAGAAAGAAACGGAGAAACGGAGAAAGAAACGGAGAAACGAAGAGAGAAACGGAGAAACGATGGAAGAAACAGAGTAACGAGGAAAGAAACGAAGAAACGAAAAAAGAAACGGAGAATCGGAGAAATAAATGGAGAAACGAAGAAATAAACCCAGAAACAGAGAAAGAAACGGAGAAACGAAGAAATAATCCCAGAAACAGAGAAAGAAACGGAGAAACGAAGAAAGAAACGGAGAAACGGAGAAAGAAACGAAGAAACGAAGAAAGAAACGGAGAATCGGAGAAAGAAACGGAGAAACGAAGAAATAAACGGAGAAACGAAAAAGAAACGGAGAAACGGAGAAATAAATGGAGAAACGAAGAAATAAACGGAAAAACGGAGAAATAAATGGAGAAACCTAGAAATAAATGGAGAAACCAAGAAATAAACGGAGAAACGAAGAAAGAAACGGAGAAACGGAGAAAGAAACGGAGAAACGAAGAAAGAAACGGAGAAACGAACAAAGAAACGGAGAAACGAAGAAAGAAACGGAGGAACGGAGAAATAAATGGAGAAACGAAGAAATAAACGGAGAAACGAAGAAAGAAACGGAGAATCGTAGAAAGAAACGGAGAAACGAAGAAATAAACTGAGAAACGAAGAAAGAAACGGAGAAACGGAGAAATAAATGGAGAAACGAAGAAATAAACGGAGAAACGGAGAAATAAATGGAGAAACGGAGAAATAAATGGAGAAACCAAGAAATAAACGGAGAAACGAAGAAAGAAACGGAGGAACGGAGAAATAAATGGAGAAACGAAGAAATAAACGGAGAAACGAAGAAAGAAACGGAGGAACGGAGAAATAAATGGAGAAACGAAGAAATAAACGGAGAAACGAAGAAAGAAACGGAGAATCGGAGAAAGAAACGGAGAAACGAAGAAATAAACTGAGAAACGAAGAAAGAAACGGAGAAACGGAGAAATAAATGGAGAAACGAAGAAATAAACGGAAAAACGGAGAAATAAATGGAGAAACGAAGAAATAAACGGAGAAACGGAGAAATAAATGGAGAAACGGAGAAATAAATGGAGAAACCAAGAAATAAACGGAGAAACGAAGAAAGAAACGGAGAAACGGAGAAAGAAACGGAGAAACGAAGAAAGAAACGGAGAAACGAAGAAAGAAACGGAGAAACGAAGAAAGAAACGGTGTAACGAAGAAAGAAACGAAGAAAGAAACGGAGAAACCAACAAAGAAACGGAGAAACGAAGAAAGAAACGGAGGAACGGAGAAATAAATGGAGAAACGAAGAAATAAACGGAGAAACGAAGAAAGAAACGGAGAATCGAAGAAAGAAACGGAGAAACGAAGAAAGAAATGAAGAAACGAAGAAAGAAACGAAGAAAGAAACGAAGGAACGAACAAGGAAACGAAGAAACGAACAAAGAATCGGAGAAACGAAGGAAGAAACGGAGATCCGAAGAAAGAAACGGAGAAACGAAGAAAGAAACGGAGAAACGAAGAATGAAACGGAGAAACGAAGAAAGAAACGAAGAAACGAAGAAAGAAACGGAGAATCGGAGAAATAAATGGAGAAACGAAGAAAAAACCGAGAAAAGAAGAGAGAAACGGAGAAACGAACAAAGAAACGGAGAAACGGAGAAAGAAACGGGAGAAACGAACAAAGAAAGGGAGAAACGTACAAAGAAACGGAGAAACGAAGAAAGAAAAGAAGAAACGAACAATGAAACGGAGAAACGGACAAAGAAACGGAGAAACGAAGAAAGAAACGGAGAAACGGAGAAACGATAAAAGAAACGGAGAAACGAAGAAGGAAACGGAGAAACGAAGAAAGAAACTGGGAAACGAAGAAAGAAACGGAGAATCGGAGAAATAAATGGAGAAACGAAGAAATAGACCGAGAAACGGAGAAAGAAACGGAGAAACGAACAAAGAAACGGAGAAACGAACAAAGAAACGGAGAAACGAACAAAGAAACGGAGAAACGAAGAAAGAAACGGAGAAACGAAGAAACAAACAGAGAAACGAAGAAAGAAACGGAGAATCGGAGAAATAAATGGAGAAACGAACAAGTAAACGGAGAAACGAAGAAAGAAACGGAGAAACGAACAAAGAAACGGAGAAACGAAGAAAGAAACGGAGAAACGAAGAAAGAAACGAAGAAACGAAGAAAGAAACGGAGAATCGGAGAAATAAATGGAGAAACGAAGGAATAAACCGAGAAAAGAAGAGAGAAACGGAGAAACGAACAAAGAAACGGAGAAACGGAGAGACGAAGAAAGAAACGGAGAAACGAAGATAGAAACGGAGAAACGAAGAAAGAAACGGAGAAACGAAGAAAGAAACGGAGGAACGGAGAAATAAATGGGGAAACGAAGAAATAAACCGAGAAACGAAGAAAGAAACGGAGAAACGGAGAAAGAAACGGAGAAACGAAGAGAGAAACGGAGAAACGATGGAAGAAACAGAGTAACGAGGAAAGAAACGAAGAAACGAAAAAAGAAACGGAGAATCGGAGAAATAAATGGAGAAACGAAGGAAAAACCCGAGAAAAGAGGAGAGAAACGGAGAAACGAAGAAAGAAACGGAGAAACGGAGAAATAAATGGGGAAACGAAGAAATAAACCGAGAAACGAAGAAAGAAACGGAGAAACGGAGAAAGAAACGGAGAAACGAAGAGAGAAACGGAGAAACGATGGAAGAAACAGAGTAACGAGGAAAGAAACGAAGAAACGAAAAAAGAAACGGAGAATCGGAGAAATAAATGGAGAAACGAAGAAATAAACCCAGAAACAGAGAAAGAAACGGAGAAACGAAGAAATAAACCCAGAAACAGAGAAAGAAACGGAGAAACGAAGAAAGAAACGGAGAAACGGAGAAAGAAACGAAGAAACGAAGAAAGAAACGGAGAATCGGAGAAAGAAACGGAGAAACGAAGAAATAAACGGAGAAACGAAAAAGAAACGGAGAAACGGAGAAATAAATGGAGAAACGAAGAAATAAACGGAAAAACGGAGAAATAAATGGAGAAACCTAGAAATAAATGGAGAAACCAAGAAATAAACGGAGAAACGAAGAAAGAAACGGAGAAACGGAGAAAGAAACGGAGAAACGAAGAAAGAAACGGAGAAACGAACAAAGAAACGGAGAAACGAAGAAAGAAACGGAGGAACGGAGAAATAAATGGAGAAACGAAGAAATAAACGGAGAAACGAAGAAAGAAACGGAGAATCGTAGAAAGAAACGGAGAAACGAAGAAATAAACTGAGAAACGAAGAAAGAAACGGAGAAACGGAGAAATAAATGGAGAAACGAAGAAATAAACGGAGAAATGGAGAAATAAATGGAGAAACGGGGAAATAAATGGAGAAACCAAGAAATAAACGGAGAAACGAAGAAAGAAACGGAGGAACGGAGAAATAAATGGAGAAACGAAGAAATAAACGGAGAAACGAAGAAAGAAATGGAGGAACGGAGAAATAAATGGAGAAACGAAGAAATAAACGGAGAAACGAAGAAAGAAACGGAGAATCGGAGAAAGAAACGGAGAAACGAAGAAATAAACTGAGAAACGAAGAAAGAAACGGAGAAACGGAGAAATAAATGGAGAAACGAAGAAATAAACGGAAAAACGGAGAAATAAATGGAGAAACGAAGAAATAAACGGAGAAACGGAGAAATAAATGGAGAAACGGAGAAATAAATGGAGAAACCAAGAAATAAACGGAGAAACGAAGAAAGAAACGGAAAAACGGAGAAAGAAACGGAGAAACGAAGAAAGAAACGGAGAAACGAAGAAAGAAACGGAGAAACGAAGAAAGAAACGGTGTAACGAAGAAAGAAACGAAGAAAGAAACGGAGAAACGAACAAAGAAACGGAGAAACGAAGAAAGAAACGGAGGAACGGAGAAATAAATGGAGAAACGAAGAAATAAACGGAGAAACGAAGAAAGAAACGGAGAATCGAAGAAAGAAACGGAGAAACGAAGAAAGAAATGAAGAAACGAAGAAAGAAACGAAGAAAGAAACGAAGAAACGAACAAGGAAACGGAGAAACGAACAAAGAATCGGAGAAACGAAGGAAGAAACGGAGATCCGAAGAAAGAAACGGAGAAACGAAGAAAGAAACGGAGAAACGAAGAATGAAACGGAGAAACGAAGAAAGAAACGAAGAAACGAAGAAAGAAACGGAGAATCGGAGAAATAAATGGAGAAACGAAGGAAAAAACCGAGAAAAGAAGAGAGAAACGGAGAAACGAACAAAGAAACGGAGAAACGGAGAAAGAAACGGGAGAAACGAACAAAGAAAGGGAGAAACGTACAAAGAAACGGAGAAACGAAGAAAGAAAAGAAGAAACGAACAATGAAACGGAGAAACGTACAAAGAAACGGAGAAACGAAGAAAGAAACGGAGAAACGGAGAAACGATAAAAGAAACGGAGAAACGAAGAAGGAAACGGAGAAACGAAGAAAGAAACTGGGAAACGAAGAAAGAAACGGAGAATCGGAGAAATAAATGGAGAAACGAAGAAATAGACCGAGAAACGGAGAAAGAAACGGAGAAACGAACAAAGAAACGGAGAAACGAACAAAGAAACGGAGAAACGAACAAAGAAACGGAGAAACAAAGAAAGAAACGGAGAAACGAAGAAACAAACAGAGAAACGAAGAAAGAAACGGAGAATCGGAGAAATAAATGGAGAAACGAACAAGTAAACGGAGAAACGAAGAAAGAAACGGAGAAACGAACAAAGAAACGGAGAAACGAAGAAAGAAACGGAGAAACGAAGAAAGAAACGAAGAAACGAAGAAAGAAACGGAGAATCGGAGAAATAAATGGAGAAACGAAGGAATAAACCGAGAAAAGAAGAGAGAAACGGAGAAACGAACAAAGAAACGGAGAAACGGAGAGACGAAGAAAGAAACGGAGAAACGAAGATAGAAACGGAGAAACGAAGAAAGAAACGGAGAAACGAAGAAAGAAACGGAGGAACGGAGAAATAAATGGAGAAACGAAGAGATAAACGGAGAAACGAAGAAAGAAACGGAGAAACGAAGAAAGAAACGGAGAAACGAAGAAAGAAACGGAGAAACGAAGAAAGAAACGGAGAAACGGAGAAAGAAACGGAGAAACGAAGAAATAAGCGGAGAAACGAAGAAAGAAACGGAGAAACGGAGAAATAAATGAAGAAACGAAGAAATAAACGGAGAAACGGAGAAATAAATGGAGAAACGGAGAAATAGATGGAGAAACGAAGAAATAAACGGAGAAACGAAGAAAGAAACGGTGTAACGAAGAAAGAAACGAAGAAACGAAGAAAGAAACGGAGAAATAAATGGAGAAACGAAGTAATAAACGGAGAAATGAACAAGGAAACGGAGAAACGAAGAAAGAAACGGAGAAACGAAGAAAGAAACGGAGAAACGAAGAAAGAAACGGAGAAACGAAGAAAGAAACGGAGAAACGAAGAAAGAAACGGAGAAACGTAGAAAGAAACGGAGATACAAACAAAGAAACGGAGAAACGAAGAAAGAAACGGAGAAACGAAGAAAGAAACGGAGGAACGGAGAAGTAAATGGAGAAACGAAGAAATAAACGGAGAAACGAAGAAAGAAACGGAGAATCGAAGAAAGAAACGGAGAAACGAAGAAATAAACCGAGAAACGGAAAAAGAAACGGAGAAAAGAGCAAAGAAACGGAGAATCGAAGAAAGAAACGGAGAAACGGAGAAGTATATGGAGAAACGAAGGAATAAACGGAGAAACGAAGAAAGAAACGGAGAAACGAAGAAAGAAACGGAGAAACGAAGAAAGAAACGGAGAAACGAAGAAAGAAACGGAGAAACGAAGAAACGATAAAAGAAACGGAGAAACGAAGAAAGAAACGGAGAAACGAAGAAACGATAAAAGAAACGGAGAAACGAAGAAAGAAACGGAGAAACGAAGAAACGATAAAAGAAACGGAGAAACGAAGAAAGAAACGGAGAAACGAAGAAATAAACGGAGAAACGAAGAAAGAAACGGAGAAACGAAGAAAGAAACGGAGAAACGAACAAAGAAACGGAGAAACGAAGAACGAAACGGAGTAACGAAGAAAGAAGCGAAGAAACGAAGAAAGAAACGGAGAAATAAATGGAGAAACGAAGAAATAAACCGAGAAACGGAGAAAGAAACGGAGAAACGAAGAAATAAACGGAGAAACGAAGAAAGAAACGGAGAAACGAACAAAGAAACGGAGAAACGAAGAAAGAACCGGAGAAACGGAGAAAGAAACGGAGTAACGAAGAAAGAAACGAAGGAACGAAGAAAGAAACGGAGAAATAAATGGAGAAACGGAAAAAGAAACGGAGAAACGAACAAACAAACGGAGAAACGAAGAAGGAATCGGAGAATCGGAGAAATAAATGGAGACACGAGGAAATAAACCGAGAAACTGAGAAAGACGCGGATAAACGATCAATGAAACGGGGAAACGAACAAAGAAACGGAGAAACGAAGAAAGAAACGGAGAAACGGAGAAAGAAACAGAGTAACAAAAAGAGAAACGGAGAAACGAAGGAAGAAACGGAGTAACGAAGAAAGAAACGAAGAAACGAAGAAAGAAACGGAGAATCGAAGAAAGAAACGGAGAAACGAAGAAAGAAGCGAAGAAACGAAGAAAGAATCGGAGAAATAAATGGGGAAACGAAGAAATAAACGGAGTAATAAATGGAGAAACGAAGAAAGAATCGGAGAAACGAACAAAGAAACGGAGAAACGAAGAAAGATACGGAGAAACGGCGAAATAAATGGAGAAACGAAGAAATAAATGGAGAAACGAACAAAGAACCGGAGAAACGAACAAAGAAACGGAGAAACGAACAAAGAATCGGAGAAACGGAGAAATAAATGGAGAAACGAAAAAATAGACGGAGAAACGAAGAAAGAAACAGAGAAACGAAGAAAGAAACGGAGAAACGAAGAGAGAAACGGAGAAACGAAGAACGAAACGGAGTAACGAAGAAAGAAGCGAAGAAACGAAGAAAGAAACGGAGAAATAAATGGAGAAACGAAGAAATAAACCGAGAAACGGAGGAAGAAACGGAGAAACGAACAAAGAAACGGAGAAACGAAGAAAGAAACGGAGAAACGAACAAAGAAACGGAGAAACGGAGAAATAAATGGAGAAACGAAGAAATAAACGGAGAAACGAAGAAAGAAACGCAGAATCGGAGAAATAAATGGAGACACGAAGAAATAAACCGAGAAACGGAGAAAGAAACGGAGAAACGATCAATGAAACGGAGAAACGAACAAAGAAACGGAGAAACGAACAAAGAAACGGAGAAACGAACAAAGAAACGGAGAAACGGAGAAATAAATGGAGAAACGAAGAAATAAACGGAGAAACGAACAAGGAAACGGAGATTCGAAGAAAGAAACGAAGAAACGAAGAAAGAAACGGAGAATCGGAGAAATAAATGGAGAAACGAAGGAATAAACCGCGAATCGGAGAAAGAAACGGAGTAACGAAGAAAGAAACGAAGAAACGAAGAAAGAAACGGAATAACGATGAAAGAAACGAAGAAACGAAGAAAGAAACGGAGAATCGGAGAAATAAATGGAGAAACGAAGGAATAAACCGAGAAACGGAGAAAGAAACGGAGAAACGATCAATGAAACGGAGAAACGAACAAAGAAACGGAGAAACGAAGAAAGAAACGAAGATACGAAGAAAGAAACGGAGAAACGTAGAAAGAAACGGAGAAACGAACGAGGAAACGGAGAAACGAAGAAAGAAACGGAGAATCGAAGAAAGAAATGGAGAAACGAAGAAAGAAACGGAGAAACGAAGAACGAAACGGAGAAACGAACAAAGAAACGGAGAAACGAACAAAGAAACGGAGAAACGAACAAAGAAACGAAGAAACGGAGAAACGAACAAAGAAACAGAGAAACGGAGAAATAAATGGAGAAACGAAGAAATAAACGGAGAAACGATCAAGGAAACGGAGATTCGAAGAAAGAAACGGAGAAACGGAGAAATAAACCGAGAAACGGAGAAAGAAACGGAGAAACGAACAAAGAAACGGAGAAACGAAGAAACGATAAAAGAAACGGAGAAACGAAGAAAGAAACGGAGAAACGAAGAAACGATAAAAGAAACGGAGTAACGAAGAAAGAAACGGAGAAACCAAGAAAGAAACGGAGAAACGAAGAAAGAAACTGAGAAACGAAGAAAGACACGGAGAATCGGAGAAATAAATGGAGAAACGAAGAAATAGACCGAGAACGGAGAAAGAAACGGAGAAACGAGGAAAGGAACGAAGAAACGAAGAAAGAAACGGAGAAACGAAGAAAGAAACGGAGAAACGAAGAAAGAAACGGAGAAACGAAGAAAGAAACGGAGAATCGGAGAAATAAATAGAGAAACCAAGGAATAAACCGAGAATCGGAGAAAGAAACGGAGTAACGAAGAAAGAAACGAAGAAAGAAACGGAATAACGATGAAAGAAACGAAGAAACGAAGAAAGAAACGGAGAATCGGTGAAATAAATGGAGAAACGAAGGAATAAACCGAGAAACGGAGAAAGAAACGGAGAAACGATCAATGAAACGGAGAAACGAACAAAGAAACGGAGAAACGAAGAAAGAAACGAAGATACGAAGAAAGAAACGGAGAAACGTAGAAAGAAACGGAGAAACGAACGAGGAAACGGAGAAACGAAGAAAGAAACGGAGAATCGAAGAAAGAAATGGAGAAACGAAGAAAGAAACGGAGAAACGAAGAACGAAACGGAGAAACGAACAAAGAAACGGAGAAACGAACAAAGAAACGGAGAAACGAACAAAGAAACGGAGAAACGAACAAAGAAACGGAGAAACGAACAAAGAAACGGAGAAACGAACAAAGAAACAGAGAAACGGAGAAATAAATGGAGAAACGAAGAAATAAACGGAGAAACGATCAAGGAAACGGAGATTCGAAGAAAGAAACGGAGAAACGGAGAAATAAATGGAGAAACGAAGAAATAAACCGAGAAACGGAGAAAGAAACGGAGAAACGAACAAAGAAACGGAGAAACGAAGAAACGATAAAAGAAACGGAGAAACGAAGAAAGAAACGGAGAAACGAAGAAACGATAAAAGAAACGGAGTAACGAAGAAAGAAACGGAGAAACCAAGAAAGAAACGGAGAAACGAAGAAAGAAACTGAGAAACGAAGAAAGAAACGGAGAATCGGAGAAATAAATGGAGAAACGAAGAAATAGACCGAGAACGGAGAAAGAAACGGAGAAACGAGGAAAGGAACGAAGAAACGAAGAAAGAAACGGAGAAACGAAGAAAGAAACGGAGAAACGAAGAAAGAAACGGAGAAACGAAGAAAGAAACGGAGAATCGGGGAAATAATTGGAGACACGAAGAAATAAACCGAGAAACGGAGACAGAAACGGAGAAACGATCAATGAAACGGCGAAACGAACAAAGAAACGGAGAAACGAAGAAAGAAACGAAGATACGAAGAAAGAAACGGAGAAACGTAGAAAGAAACGGAGAAACGAACGAGGAAACGGAGAAACGAAGAAAGAAACGGAGAATCGAAGAAAGAAATGGAGAAACGAAGAAAGAAACGGAGAAACGAAGAACGAAACGGAGAAACGAACAAAGAAACGGAGAAACGAACAAAGAAACGGAGAAACGAACAAAGAAACGGAGAAACGAACAAAGAAACGGAGAAACGGAGAAATAAATGGAGAAACGAAGAAATAAACGGAGAAACGAACAAGGAAACGGAGATTCGAAGAAAGAAACGAAGAAACGAAGAAAGAAACGGAGAATCGGAGAAATAAATGGAGAAAAGAAGGAATAAACCGAGAATCGGAGAAAGAAACGGAGTAACGAAGAAAGAAACGAAGAAACAAAGAAAGAAACGGAATAACGATGAAAGAAACGGAGAAACGAAGAAACGATAAAAGAAACGGAGAAACGAAGAAAGAAACGGAGAAACGAAGGAACGATAAAAGAAGCGGAGAAACGAAGAAAGAAACGGAGAAACGAAGAAAGAACCGGAGTAACGAAGAAAGAAACGGAGAAACGAAGAAAGAAACGGAGAAACGAAGAAAGAAACTGAGAAACGAAGAAAGAAACGGAGAATCGGAGAAATAAATGGAGAAACGAAGAAATAGACCGAGAAACGGAGAAAGAAACGGAGAAACGAGGAAAGAAACGGAGAAACGAAGAAAGAAACGGAGAAACGAAGAAAGAAACGGAGAAACGAAGAAAGAAACGGAGAAACGAAGAAAGAAACGGAGAATCGGAGAAATAAATGGAGACACGAAGAAATAAACCGAGAAACGGAGAAAGAAACGGAGAAACGATCAATGAAACGGAGAAACGAACAAAGAAACGGAGAAACGAAGAAAGAAACGGAGATACGAAGAAAGGAACGGAGAAACGTAGAAAGAAACGGAGAAACGAACCAGGAAACGGAGAAACGAAGAAAGAAACGGAGAATCGAAGAAAGAAATGGAGAAACGAAGAAAGAAACAGAGAAACGAAGAACGAAACGGAGAAACGAACAAAGAAACGGAGAAACAAACAAAGAAACGTAGAAACGAACAAAGAAACGGAGAAACGGAGAAATAAATGGAGAAACGAAGAAATAAACGGAGAAACGAACAAGGAAACGGAGATTCGAAGAAAGAAACGAAGAAACGAAGAAAGAAACGGAGAATCGGAGAAATAAATGGAGAAACGAAGGAATAAACCGAGAATCGGAGAAAGAAACGGAGTAACGAAGAAAGAAACGAAGAAACGAAGAAAGAAACGGAATAACGATGAAAGAAACGGAGAAACGAAGAAACGATAAAAGAAACGGAGAAACGAAGAAAGAAACGGAGAAACGAAGGAACGATAAAAGAAGCGGAGAAACGAAGAAAGAAACGGAGAAACGAAGAAAGAACCGGAGTAACGAAGAAAGAAACGGAGAAACGAAGAAAGAAACGGAGAAACGAAGAAAGAAACTGAGAAACGAAGAAAGAAACGGAGAATCGGAGAAATAAACGGAGAAACGAAGAAATAGACCGAGAAACGGAGAAAGAAACGGAGAAACGAGGAAAGAAACGGAGAAACGAAGAAAGAAACGGAGAAACGAAGAAAGAAACGGAGAAACGAAGAAAGAAACGGAGAAACGAAGAAAGAAACGGAGAATCGGAGAAATAAATGGAGACACGAAGAAATAAACTGAGAAACGGAGAAAGAAACGGAGAAACGATCAATGAAACGGAGAAACGAACAAAGAAACGGAGAAACGAAGAAAGAAACGGAGATACGAAGAAAGGAACGGAGAAACGTAGAAAGAAACGGAGAAACGAACCAGGAAACGGAGAAACGAAAAAAGAAACGGAGAATCGAAGAAAGAAATGGAGAAACGAAGAAAGAAACAGAGAAACGAAGAACGAAACGGAGAAACGAACAAAGAAACGGAGAAACAAACAAAGAAACGTAGAAACGAACAAAGAAACGGAGAAACGGAGAAATAAATGGAGAAACGAAGAAATAAACGGAGAAACGAACAAGGAAACGGAGATTCGAAGAAAGAAACGAAGAAACGAAGAAAGAAACGGAGAAACGAACAAAGAAACGGAGAAACGAAGAAAGAAACGGAGAAACGAAGGAACGATAAAAGAAGCGGAGAAACGAAGAAAGGAACGGAGAAACGAAGAAAGAACCGGAGTAACGAAGAAAGAAACGGAGAAACGAAGAAAGAAACGGAGAAACGAAGAAAGAAACTGAGAAACGAAGAAAGAAACGGAGAATCGGAGAAATAAATGGAGAAACGAAGAAAGAAACGGAGAAACGAAGAAAGAAACGGAGAATCGGAGAAATAAATGGAGACACGAAGAAATAATCCGAGAAACGGAGCAAGAAACGGAGAAACGATCAATGAAACGGAGAAACGAAGAAAGAAACGGAGAAACGAAGAAAGAAACGGAGATACGAAGAAAGGAACGGAGAAACGTAGAAAGAAACGGAGAAACGAACCAGGAAACGGAGAAACGAAGAAAGAAACGGAGAATCGAAGAAAGAAATGGATAAACGAAGAAAGAAACAGAGAAACGAAGAACGAAACGGAGAAACGAACAAAGAAACGGAGAGACAAACAAAGAAACGGAGAAACGAAGAAAGAAACGGAGAAACGTAGAAATAAATGGAGAAACGAAGAAATAAACGGAGAAACGAACAAGGAAACGGAGATTCGAAGAAAGAAACGAAGAAACGAAGAAAGAAACGGAGAATCGGAGAAATAAATGGAGAAACGAAGGAATAAACCGAGAAACGGAGAAACGGGGAAACGATGAAACGAAGGAAGAAACGGAGAAACGAAGAAAGAAACGGAGAAATGAAGAATGAAACGAAGAAGCGAAGAAAGAAACGGAGATGCGAAGAAAGAAACGGAGAAACGAACAGAGAAACGGAGAAACGAAGAAAGAAACGGAGAATCGGAGAAATAAATGGAGAAACGGAGGAATAAACCGACAAACGGAGAAACGGAGAAACGATGAAACGAAGGAAGAAACGAGGAAACGAAGAAAGAAACGAAGAAAGAAACACAGAATCGGAGAAATAAATGGAGAAACGAAGAAATAAACCGAGAATCTGAGAAAGAAACGGAGTAACGATGAAAGAAACGAAGAAACGAAGAAAGAAACGGAGTAACGATGAAAGAAACGATGAAACGAAGAAAGAAACGGAGAATCGGAGAAATAAATGGAGAAACGAAGGAATAAACCGAGAAACGGAGAAACGATGAAACGAAGGAAGAAACGGAGAAACGAACAAAGAAACGGGGAAATGAAGAATGAAACGAAGAAACGAAGAAAGAAACGGAGATACGAAGAAAGAAACGGAGAAACGAACAAAGAAACTGAGAAACGAACAAAGAAACGGTGAAACGAACAAAGAAACGGAGAAACGAACAAAGAAACGAACAAAGAAACGGAGAAACCGAGAAATAAATTCAGAAACGAAGAAATAAACGGAGAAACGAACTAGGAAACGGAGATTCGAAGAAAGAAACGGAGGAACGAAGAAAGAAACGGAGAAACGAAGAAAGAAACGGAGATACGAAGAAAGACACGGAGAAACGAAGGAAGAAACGGAGAAACGAAGAAAGAAACGGAGAAACGAAGACAGAAACGGAGAAACGAAGAAAGAAACGGGGAAACAAAGACAGAAACGGAGAAACGAAGAAAGAAACGGAGAAACGGAGAAATAAATGGAGAAACGAAGAAATAAACGGAGAAACGAACAAGGAAACGGAGAAACGAAGAAAGAAACGGAGAAACGAACAAGGAAACGGAGAAACGAAGAAAGAAACGGAGAATCAGAGAAATAAATGGAGAAACGAAGGAATAAACCGACAAACAGAGAAACGGAGAAACGATGAAACGAAGGAAGAAACGAGGAAACGAAGAAAGAAACGAAGAAAGAAACACAGAATCGGAGAAATAAATGGAGAAACGAAGAAATAAACCGAGAATCGGAGAAAGAAACGGAGTAACGAAGAAAGAAAAGAAGAAACGAAGAAACGAAGAAAGAAACGGAGTAGCGATGAAAGAAACGATGAAACGAAGAAAGAAACGGAGAATCGGAGAAATAAATGGAGAAACGAAGGAATAAACCGAGAAACGGAGAAACGGAGAAACGATGAAACGAAGGAAGTAACGGAGAAACGAACAAAGAAACGGAGAAATGAAGAATGAAACGAAGAAACGAAGAAAGAAACGGAGATACGAAGAAAGAAACGGAGAAACAAACAAAGAAACGGAGAAACGAACAAAGAAACGGTGGAACGAACAAAGTAACGGAGAAACGAACAAAGAAACGAACAAAGAAACGGAGAAACGGAGAAATAAATGGAGAAACGAAGAAATAAACGGAGAAACGAACAAGGAAACGGAGATTCGAGGAAAGAAACGGAGAAACGAAGAAAGAAACGAAGAAACGAAGAAAGAAACGGAGATACGAAGAAAAAAACGGAGAAACGAACAGAGAAACGGAGAAACGAAGAAAGAAACGGAGAAACGGAGAAATAAATGGAGAAACGAAGAAATAAACGGAGAAACGAACCAGGAAACGGAGAAACGAAGAAAGAAACGGAGAATCGGAGAAATAAATGGAGAAACGACGGAATAAACCGACAAACGGAGAAACGGAGAAACGATGAAACGAAGGAAGAAACGAGGAAACGAAGAAAGAAACGAAGAAAGAAACACAGAATCGGAGAAATAAATGGAGAAACGAAGAAATAAACCGAGAATCGGAGAAAGAAACGGAGTAACGAAGAAAGAAACGGAGAAACGAAGAAAGAAACGGAGTAACGAAAAAAGAAACGGAGAAACGAACAAAGAAACGGAGCAACGGAGAAATAAATGGAGAAACGAAGAAATAAACGGAGAAACGAACAAAGAAACGGAGAAACGAAGAAAGAAACGGAGATACGAAGAAAGACACGGAGAAACGAAGGAAGAAACGGAGAAACGAAGAAAGAAACGGAGAAACGGAGAAAGAAACGGAGAAACGAAGAAAGAAACGGAGAAACGAAGAAAGAAACGGAGAAACGAAGACAGAAACGGAGAAACGAAGGAAGAAACGGAGAAACGGAGAAATAAATGGAGAAACGAAGAAATAAACGGAGACGCGAACCAGGAAACGGGGAAACGAAGAAAGAAACGGAGAATCGAAGAAAGAAATGTAGTAACGAAGAAAGAAACGGAGAAATGAAGAAAGAAACGGAGATACGAAGAAAGAAACGGAGAAACGAAGGAAGAAACGGAGAAACGAAGAAAGAAACGGAGAAACGAAGAAAGAAACGGAGAAACGAAGAAAGAAACGGAGTAACGAAAAAAGAAACGGAGAAACGAACAAAGAAACGGAGCAACGGAGAAATAAATGGAGAAACGAAGAAATAAACGGAGAAACGAACAAGGAAACGGAGATACGTTGAAAGAAACGGAGTAACGCAGAAAGAAACGTAGAAACGGAGAAATAAATGGAGAAACGAAGAAATAAACGGAGAAACGAACAAAGAAACGGAGAAACGAAGAAAGAAACGGAGAAACGAAGAAAGAAACGGAGAAACGAAGAAAGAAACGGAGAAATGAAGAAAGAAACGGAGAAACGAAGAAAGAAAAGGAGTAACGAAGAAAGAAACGGAGATACGAAGAAAAAAACGGCGAAACGAACAGAGAAACGGATAAACGAAGAAAGAAACGGAGAAACGGAGAAATAAATGGAGAAACGAAGAAATAAACGGAGAAACGAACCAGGAAACGGAGAAACGAAGAAAGAAACGGAGAATCGGAGAAATAAATGGAGAAACGAAGGAATAAACCGACAAACGCAGAAACGGAGAAACGATGAAACGAAGAAAGAAACTGAGAAACGAAGAAAGAAACGGAGAAACGAAGAAAGATACGGAGAAACGGAGAAAGAAACGGAGAAACGAAGAAAGAAACGGAGAAACGAAGAAAGAGACGGGGAAACGAAGACAGAAACGGAGAAACGAAGAAAGAAACGGAGAAACGGAGAAATAAATGGAGAAACGAAGAAATAAACGGAGAAACGAACCAGGAAACGGAGAAACGAAGAAAGAAACGGAGAATCGGAGAAATAAATGGAGAAACGACGGAATAAACCGACAAACGGAGAAACGGAGAAACGATGAAACGAAGGAAGAAACGAGGAAACGAAGAAAGAAACGAAGAAAGAAACACAGAATCGGAGAAATAAATGGAGAAACGAAGAAATAAACCGAGAATCGGAGAAAGAAACGGAGTAACGAAGAAAGAATCGGAGAAACGAAGAAAGAAACGGAGTAACGAAAAAAGAAACGGAGAAACGAACAAAGAAACGGAGCAACGGAGAAATAAATGGAGAAACGAAGAAATAAACGGAGAAACGAAGAAAGAAACGGAAAAAACGAAGAAAGAAAAGGAGAAACGGAGAAAGAAACGGAGAAACGAACAAATAAACGGAGAAACGAACAAGGAAACGGAGATTCGAAGAAAGAAACGGAGAAGCGAAGAAAGAAACGAAGAAACGAAGAAAGAAACGGAGATACGAAGAAAAAAACGGCGAAACGAAGAAAGAGACGGGGAAACGAAGACAGAAACGGAGAAACGAAGAAAGAAACGGAGAAACGGAGAAATAAATGGAGAAACGAAGAAATAAACGGAGAAACGAACAAGGAAACGGAGATTCGAGGAAAGAAACGGAGAAACGAAGAAAGAAACGGAGAAACGAAGAAAGAAACGGAGATACGAAGAAAGACACGGAGAAACGAAGGAAGAAACGGAGAAACGAAGAAAGAAACGGAGAAACGGAGAAAGAAACGGAGAAACGAAGAAAGAAACGGAGAAACGAAGAAAGAAACGGAGAAACGAAGACAGAAACGGAGAAACGAAGAAAGAAACGGAGAAACGGAGAAATAAATGGAGAAACGAAGAAATAAACGGAGAAACGAACCAGGAAACGGGGAAACGAAGAAAGAAACGGAGAATCGAAGAAAGAAATGGAGTAACGAAGAAAGAAACGGAGAAATGAAGAAAGAAACGGAGATACGAAGAAAGAAACGGAGAAACGAAGGAAGAAACGGAGAAACGAAGAAAGAAACGGAGAAACGAAGAAAGAAACGGAGAAACGAAGAAAGAAACGGAGAAACGAAAAAAGAAACGGAGAAACGAAGAAAGAAACGGAGAAACGAAGAAAGAAACGGAGAAACGAAGAAAGAGACGGAGAAACGAAGAAAGAGTCGGAGGAACGATGAAAGAAACGGAGAAACGAAGAAAGAAACGGAGAAACGAAGAAAGAGACGGAGTAACGAAGAAAGAAACGAAGACACGAAGAAAGAAACGGAGAATCGGAGGAAGAAACGGAGTAACGAACAGAGAAACGAAGAAACGAAGAAAGAAACGGAGAAACGGAGAAATAAATGGAGAAACGAAGAAATAAACCGAGAAACGGAGAAAGAAACGGAGAAACGAACAAATAAACGGAGAAACGAACAAGGAAACGGAGATTCGAAGAAAGAAACGGAGAAGCGAAGAAAGAGACGAAGAAACGAAGAAAGAAACGGAGATACGAAGAAAAAAACGGAGAAACGAACAGAGAAACGGAGAAACGAAGAAAGAAACGGAGAAACGGAGAAATAAATGGAGAAACGAGGAAATAAACGGAGAAACGAACCAGGAAACGGAGAAACGAAGAAAGAAACGGAGAATCGGAGAAATAAATGGAGAAACGAAGGAATAAACCGACAAACGCAGAAACGGAGAAACGATGAAACGAAGAAAGAAACTGAGAAACGAAGAAAGAAACGGAGAAACGAAGAAAGAAACGGAGAAACGAAGAAAGAAACGGAGATACGAAGAAAGACACCGAGAAACGAAGGAAGAAACGGAGAAACGAAGAAAGAAACGGAGAAACGGAGAAAGAAACGGAGAAACGAAGAAAGAAACGGAGAAACGGAGAAATAAATGGAGAAACGAAGAAAGAAACGGAGATACGAACAAAGAAACGGAGAAACGAAGAGAGAAACGGAGAAACGAAGAAAGAAACGGAGAAACGAAGAAAGAAACGGAGAAATGAAGAAAGAAACGGAGAAACGAAGAAAGAAACGGAGAAACGAAGAAAGAGACGGAGAAACGAAGAAAGAGACGGAGAAACGATGAAAGAAACGGAGAAACGAACAAAGAAACGGAGAAACGAACAAAGAAACGGAGAAACGAAGAAAGAAACGGAGAAACGAAGAAAGAAACGGAGAAACGAAGAAAGAAACGGAGAAATGAAGAAAGAAACGGAGAAACGAAGAAAGAAACGGAGAAACGAAGAAAGAGACGGAGAAACGAAGAAAGAGTCGGAGAAACGATGAAAGAAACGGAGAAACGAAGAAAGAAACGGAGAAACGAAGAAAGAGACGGAGTAACGAAGAAAGAAACGAAGACACGAAGAAAGAAACGGAGAATCGGAGGAAGAAACGGAGTAACGAACAGAGAAACGAAGAAACGAAGAAAGAAACGGAGAAACGGAGAAATAAATGGAGAAACGAAGAAATAAACCGAGAAACGGAGAAAGAAACGGAGAAACGAACAAATAAACGGAGAAACGAACAAGGAAACGGAGATTCGAAGAAAGAAACGGAGAAGCGAAGAAAGAGACGAAGAAACGAAGAAAGAAACGGAGATACGAAGAAAAAAACGGAGAAACGAACAGAGAAACGGAGAAACGAAGAAAGAAACGGAGAAACGGAGAAATAAATGGAGAAACGAGGAAATAAACGGAGAAACGAACCAGGAAACGGAGAAACGAAGAAAGAAACGGAGAATCGGAGAAATAAATGGAGAAACGAAGGAATAAACCGACAAACGCAGAAACGGAGAAACGATGAAGCGAAGGAAGAAACGAGGAAACGAAGAAAGAAACGAAGAAAGAAACACAGAATCGGAGAAATAAATGGAGAAACGAAGAAATAAACCGAGAATCGGAGAAAGAAACGGAGAAACGAACAAAGAAACGGAGAAACGAACAAAGAAACGGTGAAACGAACAATGAAACGGAGAAACGAACAAAGAAGCGAACAAAGAAACGGAGAAACGGAGAAATAAATGGAGAAACGAAGAAATAAACGGAGAAACGAACAGGGAAACGGAGATTCGAAGAAAGAAACGGAGAAACGAAGAAAGAAACGGAGAAACGAAGAAAGAAACCGAGATACGAAGAAAGACACGGAGAAACGAAGGAAGAAACGGAGAAACGAAGAAAGAAACGGAGAAACGGAGAAAGAAACGGAGAAACGAAGAAAGAAACGGAGAAACGAAGAAAGAAACGGAGAAACGAAGACAGAAACGGAGAAACGAAGAAAGAAACGGAGAAACGGAGAAATAAATGGGGAAACGAAGAAATAAACGGAGGAACGAACCAGGAAACGGGGAAACGAAGAAAGAAACGGAGTAACGAAGAAAGAAACGGAGAAATGAAGAAAGAAACGGAGATCCGAAGAAAGAAACGGAGAAACGAAGAAAGAGACGGTGAAACGAAGAAAGAGACGGAGAAACGATGAAAGAAACGGAGAAACGAACAAAGAAACGGAGAAACGAAGAAAGAAACGGAGAAACGAAGAAAGAAACGGAGAAATGAAGAAAGAAACGGAGAAACGAAGAAAGAAACGGAGAAACGAAGAAAGAGACGGAGAAACGAAGAAAGAGACGGAGAAACGATGAAAGAAACGGAGAAACGAACAAAGAAACGGAGAAACGAAGAAAGAAACGGAGAAACGAAGAAAGAAACGGAGAAACGAAGAAAGAAACGGAGAAACGAAGAAAGAAACGGAGATACGAAGAAAGAAACGGAGAAACGAACAAAGAAACGGTGAAACGAACAAAGAAACGGAGAAACGAACAAAGAAACGAACAAAGAAACGGAGAAACGGAGAAATAAATGGAGAAACGAAGAAATAAACGGAGAAACGAACAAGGAAACGGAGATTCGAGGAAAGAAACGGAGAAACGAAGAAAGAAACGGAGAAACGAAGAAAGAAACGGAGATACGAAGAAAGACACGGAGAAACGAAGGAAGAAACGGAGAAACGAAGAAAGAAACGGAGAAACGGAGAAAGAAACGGAGAAACGAAGAAAGAAACGGAGAAACGAAGAAAGAAACGGAGAAACGAAGACAGAAACGGAGAAACGAAGAAAGAAACGGAGAAACGGAGAAATAAATGGAGAAACGAAGAAATAAACGGAGAAACGAACCAGGAAACGGGGAAACGAAGAAAGAAACGGAGAATCGAAGAAAGAAATGGAGTAACGAAGAAAGAAACGGAGAAATGAAGAAAGAAACGGAGATACGAAGAAAGAAACGGAGAAACGAAGGAAGAAACGGAGAAACGAAGAAAGAAACGGAGAAACGAAGAAAGAGACGGAGAAACGAAGAAAGAGACGGAGAAACGATGAAAGAAACGGAGAAACGAACAAAGAAACGGAGAAACGAAGAAAGAAACGGAGATACGAAGAAAGAAACGGAGAAACGAAGAAAGAAACGGAGAAATGAAGAAAGAAACGGAGAAACGAAGAAAGAAACGGAGAAACGAAGAAAGAAACGGAGAAACGAAAAAAGAAACGGAGAAACGAACAAAGAAACGGAGAAACGGAGAAATAAATGGAGAAACGAAGAAATAAACGGAGAAACGAACAAGGAAACGGAGAAACGAAGAAAGAAACGGAGAAACGAACAAGGAAACGGAGAAACGAAGAAAGAAACGGAGAATCAGAGAAATAAATGGAGAAACGAAGGAATAAACCGACAAACGGAGAAACGGAGAAACGATGAAGCGAAGGAAGAAACGAGGAAACGAAGAAAGAAACGAAGAAAGAAACACAGAATCGGAGAAATAAATGGAGAAACGAAGAAATAAACCGAGAATCGGAGAAAGAAACGGAGTAACGAAGAAAGAAACGAAGAAACGAAGAAAGAAACGGAGTAACGATGAAAGAAACGATGAAACGAAGAAAGAAACGCAGAATCGGAGAAATAAATTGAGAAACGAAGAAAGAAACGCAGAATCGGAGAAATAAATTGAGAAACGAAGGAATAAACCGAGAAACGGAGAAACGGAGAAACGATGAAACGAAGGAAGTAACGGAGAAACGAACAAAGAAACGGAGAAATGAAGAATGAAACGAAGAAACGAAGAAAGAAACGGAGATACGAAGAAAGAAACGGAGAAACGAACAAAGAAACGGAGAAACGAACAAAGAAACGGTGAAACGAACAATGAAACGGAGAAACGAACAAAGAAGCGAACAAAGAAACGGAGAAACGGAGAAATAAATGGAGAAACGAAGAAATAAACGGAGAAACGAACAAGGAAACGGAGATTCGAAGAAAGAAACGGAGAAACGAAGAAAGAAACGGAGAAACGAAGAAAGAAACGGAGATACGAAGAAAGACACGGAGAAACGAAGGAAGAAACGGAGAAACGAAGAAAGAAACGGAGAAACGGAGAAAGAAACGGAGAAACGAAGAAAGAAACGGAGAAACGAAGAAAGAAACGGAGAAACGAAGACAGAAACGGAGAAACGAAGAAAGAAACGGAGAAACGGAGAAATAAATGGGGAAACGAAGAAATAAACGGAGGAACGAACCAGGAAACGGGGAAACGAAGAAAGAAACGGAGAATCGAAGAAAGAAATGGAGTAACGAAGAAAGAAACGGAGAAATGAAGAAAGAAACGGAGATCCGAAGAAAGAAACGGAGAAACGAAGAAAGAGACGGTGAAACGAAGAAAGAGACGGAGAAACGAAGAAAGAAACGGAGAAACGATGAAAGAAACGGAGAAATGAAGAAAGAAACGGAGAACGAAGAAAGAAACGGGGAAACGAAGAAAGAAACGGAGAAACGAAGAAAGAAACGGAGATACGAAGAAAGACACGGAGAAACGAAGGAAGAAACGGAGAAACGATGAAAGAAACGGAGAAATGAAGAAAGAAACGGAGAACGAAGAAAGAAACGGGGAAACGAAGAAAGAAACGGAGAAACGAAGAAAGAAACGGAGATACGAAGAAAGACACGGAGAAACGAAGGAAGAAACGGAGAAACGAAGAAAGAAACGGAGAAACGGAGAAAGAAACGGAGAAACGAAGAAAGAAACGGAGAAACGAAGAAAGAAACGGAGAAACGAAGACAGAAACGGAGAAACGAAGAAAGAAACGGAGAAACGGAGAAATAAATGGAGAAACGAAGAAATAAACGGAGAAACGAACAAGGAAACGGAGATACGTTGAAAGAAACGGAGTAACGAAGAAAGAAACGGAGAAACGGAGAAAGAAACGGAGAATCGGAGAAATAAATGAAGAAACGAAGGAATAAACCGAAAAACGGAGAAACGGAGAAACGATGAAACGAAGGAAGAAACGGGGAAACGAAGAAAGAAACGGAGAAACGAAGAAAGAAACGGAGAAATGAAGAAAGAAACGGAGAAAGGAAGAAAGAAACGGGGAAACGAAGAAAGAAACGGAGAAACGGAGAAATAAATGGAGAAACGAAGAAATAAACGGAGAAACGGAGAAAGAAACGGAGGAACGAAGAAAGAAACGGAGATACGAAGAAAAAAACGGAGAAGCGAACAGAGAAACGGAGAAACGAAGAAAGAAACGGAGAAACGGAGAAATAAATGGAGAAACGAAGAAAGAAACGGAGAAACGAAGAAAGAGATGGAGAAACGAGGAAAGAGACGGAGAAACGATGAAAGAAACGGAGAAACGAAGAAAGAAACGGAGAAACGAAGAAAGAAACGGAGAAACGAAGAAAGAAACGGAGAAACGAAGAAAGAAACGGAGAAACGAAGAAAGAGACGGAGAAACGAAGAAAGAGTCGGAGAAACGATGAAAGAAACGGAGAAACGCAGAAAGAAACGGAGAAACGAAGAAAGAAACGGAGTAACGAAGAAAGAAACGAAGACACGAAGAAAGAAACGGAGAATCGGAGGAAGAAACGGAGTAACGATGAAAGAAACGAAGAAACGAAGAAAGAAACGGAGAATCGGAGAAATAAATGGAGAAACGAAGGAATAAACCGAAAAACGGAGAAACGGAGAAACGATGAAACGAAGGAAGAAACGGGGAAACGAAGATAGAAACGAAGAAAGAAACACAGAATCGGAGAAATAAATGGAGAAACGAGGGAATAAACCGAGAATCGGAGAAAGAAACGGAGTAACGAAGAAAGAAACGAAGAAACGAAGAAAGAAACGGAGAAACGGAGAAATAAATGGAGAAACGAAGAAATAAACCGAGAAACGGAGAAACCAACGGAGAAACGAACAAATAAACGGAGAAACGAACAAGGAAACGGAGATTCGAAGAAAGAAACGGAGAAGCGAAGAAAGAAACGAAGAAACGAAGAAAGAAACGGAGATACGAAGAAAGACACGGAGAAACGA
The DNA here is from genome assembly GCF_051014685.1 of Ptiloglossa arizonensis. NCBI lineage: Eukaryota > Metazoa > Arthropoda > Insecta > Hymenoptera > Colletidae > Ptiloglossa > Ptiloglossa arizonensis. The sequence continues at coordinate 227,485 of NW_027478714.1, forward strand.
AGGAAGAAACGGAGAAACGAAGAAAGAAACGGAGAAACGGAGAAAGAAACGGAGAAACGAAGAAAGAAACGGAGAAACGAAGAAAGAAACGGAGAAACGAAGACAGAAACGGAGAAACGAAGAAAGAAACGGAGAAACGGAGAAATTAATGGAGAAACGAAGAAATAAACGGAGAAACGAACAAGGAAACGGAGAAACGAAGAAAGAAACGGAGAAACGAACAAGGAAACGGAGAAACGAAGAAAGAAACGGAGAATCAGAGAAATAAATGGAGAAACGAAGGAATAAACGGAGAAACGAACAAAGAGACGGAGAAACGAACAAAGAAACGGAGAAACGAAGAAAGAAACGGAGAAACGAAGAAAGAAACGGAGAAATGAAGAAAGAGACGGAGAAACGAAGAAAGAGTCGGAGAAACGATGAAAGAAACGGAGAAACGAAGAAAGAAACGGAGATACGAAGAAAGAAACGGAGAAACGGAGAAATTAATGGAGAAACGAAGAAATAAACGGAGAAACGAACAAGGAAACGGAGAAACGAAGAAAGAAACGGAGAAACGAACAAGGAAACGGAGAAACGAAGAAAGAAACGGAGAATCAGAGAAATAAATGGAGAAACGAAGGAATAAACGGAGAAACGAACAAAGAGACGGAGAAACGAACAAAGAAACGGAGAAACGAAGAAAGAAACGGAGAAACGAAGAAAGAAACGGAGAAATGAAGAAAGAAACGGAGAAACGAAGAAAGAAACGGGGAATCGGAGAAATAAATGGAGAAACGAAGGAATAAACCGACAAACGCAGAAACGGAGAAACGATGAAACGAAGAAAGAAACGGAGAAACGAAGAATGAAACGGAGAAACGAAGAAAGAAACGGAGAAACGAATAAAGAAACGGAGAAATGAAGAAAGAAACGGAGAAACGAAGAAAGAAACGGGGAAGCGAAGAAAGAAACGGAGAAACGAAGAAAGAAACGGAGATACGAAGAAAGACACGGAGAAACGAAGGAAGAAACGGAGAAACGAAGAAAGAAACGGAGAAACGGAGAAAGAAACGGAGAAACGAAGAAAGAAACGGAGAAACGAAGAAAGAAACGGAGAAACGAAGACAGAAACGGAGAAACGAAGAAAGAAACGGAGAAACGGAGAAATTAATGGAGAAACGAAGAAATAAACGGAGAAACGAACAAGGAAACGGAGAAACGAAGAAAGAAACGGAGAAACGAACAAGGAAACGGAGAAACGAAGAAAGAAACGGAGAATCAGAGAAATAAATGGAGAAACGAAGGAATAAACGGAGAAACGAACAAAGAGACGGAGAAACGAACAAAGAAACGGAGAAACGAAGAAAGAAACGGAGAAACGAAGAAAGAAACGGAGAAATGAAGAAAGAGACGGAGAAACGAAGAAAGAGTCGGAGAAACGATGAAAGAAACGGAGAAACGAAGAAAGAAACGGAGATACGAAGAAAGAAACGGAGTAACGAAGAAAGAAACGGAGAAATGAAGAAAGATACGGAGAAACGAAGAAAGAAACGGAGAAACGAAGAAAGAGACGGAGAAACGAAGAAAGAGTCGGAGAAACGATGAAAGAAACGGAGAAACGAAGATAGAAACGGAGAAACGGAGTAACGAAGAAAGAAACGAAGACACGAAGAAAGAAACGGAGAATCGGGGGAAGAAACGGAGTAACGATGAAAGAAACGAAGAAACGAAGAAAGAAACGGAGAATCGGAGAAATAAATGGAGAAACGAAGGAATAAACCGAAAAACGGAGAAACGGAGAAACGATGAAACGAAGGAAGAAACGGGGAAACGAAGATAGAAACGAAGAAAGAAACACAGAATCGGAGAAATAAATGGAGAAACGAAGAAATAAACCGAGAATCGGAGAAAGAAACGGAGTAACGAAGAAAGAAACGAAGAAACGAAGAAAGAAACGGAGTAACGATGAAAGAAACGATGAAACGAAGAAAGAAACGGAGAATCGGAGAAATAAATGGAGAAACGAAGGAATAAACCGAGAAACGGAGAAACGGAGAAACGATGAAACGAAGGAAGAAACGGAGAAACGAACAAAGAAACGGAGAAATGAAGAATGAAACGAAGAAACGAAGAAAGAAACGGGGAATCGGAGAAATAAATGGAGAAACGAAGGAATAAACCGACAAACGCAGAAACGGGGAAACGATGAAACGAAGAAAGAAACGGAGAAACGAAGAAAGAAACGGAGAAACGAAGAAAGAAACGGAGAAACGAAGAAAGAAACGGGGAAACGAAGAAAGAAACGGAGAAACGGAGAAATAAGTGGAGAAACGAAGAAATAAACCGAGAAACGGAGAAAGAAACGGAGAAACGAACAAATAAACGGAGAAACGAACAAGGAAACGGAGATTCGAAGAAAGAAACGGAGAAGCGAAGAAAGAAACGAAGAAACGAAGAAAGAAACGGAGATACGCAGAAACGGAGAAACGATGAAACGAAGAAAGAAACGGAGAAAAGAAGAAAGAAACGGAGAAACGAAGAAAGAAACGGAGAAACGAAGAAAGAAACGGAGAAATGAAGAAAGAAACGGAGAAACGAAGAAAGAAACGGGAAATCGGAGAAATAAACGGAGAAACGAAGGAATAAACCGACAAACGCAGAAACGGAGAAACGATGAAACGAAGAAAGAAACGGAGAAACGAAGAAAGAAACGGAGAAACGAAGAAAGAAACGGAGAAACGAAGAAAGAAACGGAGAAACGAAGAAAGAAACGGAGAAATGAAGAAAGAAACGGAGAAACGAAGAAAGAAACGGGAAATCGGAGAAATAAATGGAGAAACGAAGGAATAAACCGACAAACGCAGAAACGGAGAAACGATGAAACGAAGAAAGAAACGGAGAAACGAAGAAAGAAACGGAGAAACGAAGAAAGAAACGGAGAAACGAAGAAAGAAACGGAGAAATGAAGAAAGAAACGGAGAAACGAAGAAAGAAACGGGGAAACGAAGAAAGAAACGGAGTAACGATGAAAGAAACGAAGAAACGAAGAAAGAAACGGAGAATCGGAGAAATAAATGGAGAAACGAAGGAATAAACCGAAAAACGGAGAAACGGAGAAACGATGAAACGAAGGAAGAAACGGGGAAACGAAGATAGAAACGAAGAAAGAAACACAGAATCGGAGAAATAAATGGAGAAACGAAGAAATAAACCGAGAATCGGAGAAAGAAACGGAGTAACGAAGAAAGAAACGAAGAAACGAAGAAAGAAACGGAGTAACGATGAAAGAAACGATGAAACGAAGAAAGAAACGGAGAATCGGAGAAATAAATGGAGAAACGAAGGAATAAACCGAGAAACGGAGAAACGGAGAAACGATGAAACGAAGGAAGAAACGGAGAAACGAACAAAGAAACGGAGAAATGAAGAATGAAACGAAGAAACGAAGAAAGAAACGGGGAATCGGAGAAATAAATGGAGAAACGAAGGAATAAACCGACAAACGCAGAAACGGGGAAACGATGAAACGAAGAAAGAAACGGAGAAACGAAGAAAGAAACGGAGAAACGAAGAAAGAAACGGAGAAACGAAGAAAGAAACGGGGAAACGAAGAAAGAAACGGAGAAACGGAGAAATAAATGGAGAAACGAAGAAATAAACCGAGAAACGGAGAAAGAAACGGAGAAACGAACAAATAAACGGAGAAACGAACAAGGAAACGGAGATTCGAAGAAAGAAACGGAGAAGCGAAGAAAGAAACGAAGAAACGAAGAAAGAAACGGAGATACGCAGAAACGGAGAAACGATGAAACGAAGAAAGAAACGGAGAAACGAAGAAAGAAACGGAGAAACGAAGAAAGAAACGGAGAAACGAAGAAAGAAACGGAGAAATGAAGAAAGAAACGGAGAAACGAAGAAAGAAACGGGAAATCGGAGAAATAAACGGAGAAACGAAGGAATAAACCGACAAACGCAGAAACGGAGAAACGATGAAACGAAGAAAGAAACGGAGAAACGAAGAAAGAAACGGAGAAACGAAGAAAGAAACGGAGAAACGAAGAAAGAAACGGAGAAACGGAGAATGAAACGGAGAAACGAAGAAGGAAACGGAGAAACGAAGAAAGAAACGGAGAAACGAAGACAGAAACGGAGAAACGAAGAAAGAAACGGAGAAACGGAGAAATAAATGGAGAAACGAAGAAATAAACGGAGAAACGAACCAGGTAACGGGGAAACGAAGAAAGAAACGGAGAATCGAAGAAAGAAATGGAGTAACGAAGAAAGAAACGGAGAAATGAAGAAAGAAACGGAGATACGAAGAAAGGAACGGAGAAACGAAGGAAGAAACGGAGAAACGAAGAAAGAAACGGAGAAACGAAGAAAGAAACGGAGAAACGAAGAAAGAAACGGAGAAACGAAAAAAGAAACGGAGAAACGAACAAAGAAACGGAGAAACGGAGAAATAAATGGAGAAACGAAGAAATAAACGGAGAAATGAAGAAAGAAGCGGAGAAACGAAGAAAGAAACGGAGAGACGAAGAAAGAGACGGAGAAACGAAGAAAGAGACGGAGAAACGATGAAAGAAACGGAGAAACGAAGAAAGAAACGGAGAAATGAAGAAAGAGACGGAGAAACGAAGAAAGAAACGGAGAAACGAAGAAAGAAACGAAGACACGAAGAAAGAAACGGAGAAGCGAACAGAGAAACGGAGAAACGAAGAAAGAAACGGAGAAACGGAGATATAAATGGAGAAACGAAGAAATAAACGGAGAAACGAAGAATGAAACGAAGAATCGGAGAAATAAATGGAGAAACGAAGGAATAAATGGAGAAACGAAGAAATAAACGGAGAAACGGAGAAAGAAACGGAGAAACGAAGAAAGAAACGGAGATACGAAGAAAAAAACGGAGAAGCGAACAGAGAAACGGAGAAACGAAGAAAGAAACGGAGAAACGGAGAAATAAATGGAGAAACGAAGAAATAAACGGAGAAACGAAGAAAGAAACGAAGAATCGGAGAAATAAATGGAGAAACGAAGGAATAAACCGACAAACGCAGAAACGGAGAAACGATGAAACGAAGAAAGAAACGGAGAAACGATGAAAGAAACGGAGAAACGATGAAAGAAACGGAGAAACGAAGAAAGAAACGGAGAAATGAAGAAAGAAACGGAGAAACGAAGAAAGAAACGGGGAAATGAAGAAAGAAACGGGGAAACGGAGAAATAAATGGAGAAACGAAGAAATAAACGGAGAAACGGAGAAAGAAACGGAGAAACGAACAAAGAAACGGAGAAACGAAGAAAGAAACGGAGAAACGAACAAAGAAACGGAGAAACGAACAAAGAAACGGAGAAACGAACAAAGAAACAGAGAAACGAAGAAAGAAACGGAGAAATGAAGAAAGAAACGGAGAAACGAAGAAAGAAACGGGGAAACGAAGAAAGAAACGGAGAAACGGAGAAATAAATGGAGAAACGAAGAAATAAACGGATAAACGAAGAAAGAAACGGTGAAACGAAGAAAGAAACGGAGAAACGAACCAGGAAACGGAGAAACGAAGAAAGAAACGAAGAATCGGAGAAATAAATGGAGAAACGAAGGAATAAACCGACAAACGCAGAAACGGAGAAACGATGAAACGAAGAAAGAAACGGAGAAACGAAGAAAGAAACGGAGAAACGAAGAAAGAAACGGAGAAATGAAGAAAGAAACGGAGAAACGAAGAAAGAAACGGGGAAACGAAGAAAGAAACGGAGAAACGGAGAAATAAATGGAGAAACGAAGAAATAAACGGAGAAACGGAGAAAGAAACGGAGAAACGAACAAAGAAACGGAGAAACGAAGAAAGAAACGGAGAAACGAACAAAGAAACGGAGAAACGAACAAAGAAACGCAGAAACGAACAAAGAAACGGAGAAACGCACAAAGAAACGGAGAAACGAACAAAGAAACGGAGAAACGAACAAAGAAACGGAGAAACGATGAAAGAAACGGAGAAACGAAGAAAGAAACGGAGAAATGAAGAAAGAAACGGAGAAACGAAGAAAGAAACGGGGAAACGAAGAAAGAAACGGAGAAACGGAGAAATAAATGGAGAAACGAAGAAATAGACGGAGAAACGAAGAAAGAAGCAGAGAAACGAAGAAAGAAACGGAGAAACGAATAAATAAACCGCGAAACGAAGAAAGAAACGGAGAAACGAAGAAAGAAACGGAGAAACGAAGAAAGAAACAGAGAAACGAAGAAAGAAACGGAGAAACGAAGAAGAAACAGAGAAACGAACAATGATACGCAGAAACGAAGAATGAAACCGAGAAACGAAGAAATAAACGGAGAAATGAAGAAAGAAACGGAGAAACAAAGAAAGAAACGGAGAAACGAACAAAGAAACGGAGAAACGAACAAAGAAACGGGGAAACGAACAAAGAAACGGGGAAACGAAGAAAGAAACTGTGAGACGGAGAAATAAATGGGGAAACGAAGAAATAAACGGAGAAACGAAGAAAGAAACGGTGAAACGAAGAAAGAAACGGAGAAACGGAGACACGAAGAAAGTAACGGAGAAACGAAGAAAGAAACAGAGAAACGAAGAAAGAAACGGAGAAACGAAGAAAGAACCGCGGAAACGAAGAAAGAAACGGAGAAACGAACAAAGAAACGGAGAAACGAAGAAAGAAACGGAGAAATAAATGGAGAAACGAAGGAATAAACGGAGAAACGAACAAGGAAACGGAGAAATGAAGAAAAAATAGGGGAAACGAAGAAAGAAACGGAGAAACGAAGAAAGAAACTGAGAAACGAAGAAAGAAACGGAGAATCGGAGAAGTAAATGGAGAAACGAAGAAATAGACCGAGAAACGGAGAAAGAAACGTAGAAACGAACAAAGAAACCGAGAAACGAAGAAAGAAACGCAGAAACGAAGAAAGAAACGGAGAAACGAAGAAAGAAACGTAGAAACGAAGAAAGAAACGGAGAAACGAAGAAAGAAACGGAGAAATAAATGGAGAAACGAAGAAATAAACGGAGAAACGAAGAAAGAAGCAGAGAAACGAAGAAAGACACGGAGAAACGAATAAATAAACCGCGAAACGAAGAAAGAAACGGAGAAACGAAGAAAGAACCGGAGAAACGAAGAAAGAAACGGAGAAATAAATGGAGAAACGAAGATATAAACGGAGAAACGAAGAAAGAGACGGAGAAACGAGGAAAGAAACGGAGAAACGAAGAAAGAAACAGAGAAACGGAGAAAGAAACGGAGAAATGAAGAAATAAACCGAGAAACGGAGAAAGAAACGGAGAAACGAAGAAAGAAACAGAGAAACGAGGATATAAACGGAGAAACGAAGAAAGAAACGGAGAAACGAAGAAAGAAACGGAGAAACGAAGAAAGAAACGGAGAAACGAAGAAAGAAACGGAGAAATAAATGGAGAAAAGAAGAAATAAACGGAGAAACGAAGAAAGAAGCAGAGACACGAAGAAAGAAACGGAGAAACGAATAAATAAACCGCGAAACGAAGAAAGAAACGGAGAAACGAAGAAAGAAACGGAGAAACGAAGAAAGAAACAGAGAAACGAAGAAAGAAACGGAGAAACGAAGAAGAAACAGAGAAACGAACAATGATACGCAGAAGCGAAGAATGAAACGGAGAAACGAAGAAATAAACGGAGAAATGAAGAAAGAAACGGAGAAACAAAGAAAGAAACGGAGAAACGAACAAAGAAACGGAGAAACGAACAAAGAAACGGGGAAACGAAGAAAGAAACTGAGAAACGGAGAAATAAATGGAGAAACGAAGAAATAAACGGAGAAACGAAGAAAGAAACGGTGAAACGAAGAAAGAAACGGAGAAACGGAGAAACGAAGAAAGAAACGGAGAAACGAAGAAAGAAACGGAGAAACGAATAAATAAACCGCGAAACGAAGAAAGAAACGGAGAAACGAAGAAAGAAACGGAGAAACGAAGAAAGAAACAGAGAAACGAAGAAAGAAACGGAGAAATGAAGAAGAAACAGAGAAACGAACAATGATACGCAGAAACGAAGAATGAAACGGAGAAACGAAGAAATAAACGGAGAAACGGAGACACGAAGAAAGTAACGGAGAAACGAAGAAAGAAACAGAGAAACGAACAAAGAAACGGAGAAACGAAGAAAGAAACGGAGAAACGAAGAAAGAAACGCGGAAACGAAGAAAGAAACGGAGAAACGAACAAAGAAACGGAGAAACGAAGAAAGAAACGGAGAAATAAATGGAGAAACGAAGGAATAAACGGAGAAACGAACAAGGAAACGGAGAAATGAAGAAAAAATAGGGGAAACGAAGAAAGAAACGGAGAAACGAAGAAAGAAACTGAGAAACGAAGAAAGAAACGGAGAATCGGAGAAGCAAATGGAGAAACGAAGAAATAGGCCGAGAAACGGAGAAAGAAACGTAGAAACGAACAAAGAAACGGAGAAACGAAGAAAGAAACGCAGAAACGAAGAAAGAAACGGAGAAACGAAGAAAGAAACGTAGAAACGAAGAAAGAAACGGAGAAACGAAGAAAGAAGCGGAGAAATAAATGGAGAAACGAAGAAATAAACGGAGAAACGAAGAAAGAAGCAGAGAAACGAAGAAAGACACGAAGAAACGAATAAATAAACCGCGAAACGAAGAAAGAAACGGAGAAACGAAGAAAGAACCGGAGAAACGAAGAAAGAAACAGAGAAACGAAGAAAGAAACGGAGAAACGAAGAAGAAACAGAGAAACGAACAATGATACGCAGAAACGAAGAATGAAACCGAGAAACGAAGAAATAAACGGAGAAATGAAGAAAGAAACGGAGAAACAAAGAAAGAAACGGAGAAACGAACAAAGAAACGGAGAAACGAACAAAGAAACGGGGAAACGAAGAAAGAAACTGAGAAACGGAGAAATAAATGGAGAAACGAAGAAATAAACGGAGAAACGAAGAAAGAAACGGTGAAACGAAGAAAGAAACGGAGAAATAAATGGAGAAACGAAGAAATAAACGGAGAAACGAACAAGGAAAAGGAGAAACGAAGAAAAAACCGGGGAAACGAAGAAAGACGCGGAGAAACGAAGAAAGAAACGGAGAAACGAAGATAGAAACGGAGAAACGAAGAAAGATACGGAGAAATAAATGGAGAAACGAAGAAATAAACGTCGAAACGAACAAGGAAACGGAGAAACGAAGATATAAATGGAGAAATGAAGAAAGAAACGGAGAAACAAAGAAAGAAACGGAGAAAGGAACAGAGAAACGGAGACACGAAGAAAGAAACGGAGAAACGAAGAATGAAACGGAGAAACGAAGAAAGAAACGGAGAAATAAATGGAGAAACGAAGATATAAACGGAGAAACGAAGAAAGAGACGGAGAAACGAGGAAAGAAACGGAGAAACGAAGAAAGAAACAGAGAAACGGAGAAAGAAACGGAGAAATGAAGAAATAAACCGAGAAACGGAGAAAGAAACGGAGAAACGAAGAAAGAAACAGAGAAACGAGGAAATAAACGGAGAAACGAAGAAAGAAACGGAGAAACGAAGAAAGAAACGGAGAAACGAAGAAAGAAACGGAGAAACGAAGAAAGAAACGTAGAAACGAAGAAAGAAACGGAGAAACGAAGAAAGAAACGGAGAAATAAATGGAGAAAAGAAGAAATAAACGGAGAAACGAAGAAAGAAGCAGAGACACGAAGAAAGAAACGGAGAAACGAATAAATAAACCGCGAAACGAAGAAAGAAACGGAGAAACGAAGAACGAAACGGAGAAACGAAGAAAGAAACAGAGAAACGAAGAAAGAAACGGAGAAACGAAGAAGAAACAGAGAAACGAACAATGATACGCAGAAGCGAAGAATGAAACGGAGAAACGAAGAAATAATCGGAGAAATGAAAAAAGAAACGGAGAAACAAAGAAAGAAACGGAGAAACGAAGAAAGAAACGGAGAAACGAAGAAAGAAACGGAGAAACGAAGAAAGAAACGGAGTAACGAAGAAAGAAACGAAGAAACGAAGAAAGAAACAGGGAGAAATAAATGGAGAAACGGAGAAATAAACCGAGAAACGGCAAAAGAAACGGAGAAACGAAGAAAGAAACGGAGAAACGAACAAGGAAACGGAGAAACGAAGAAAAAATCGGGGAAACGAAGAAAGAAACGGAGGAACGAAGAAAGAAACGGAGAAACGAAGATAGAAACGGAGAAACGAAGAAAGATACGGAGAAATAAATGGAGAAACGAAGAAATAAACGGAGAAACGAACAAGGAAACGGAGAAACGAAGATATAAATGGAGAAATGAAGAAAGAAACGGAGAAACAAAGAAAGAAACGGAGAAAGGAACAAAGAAACGGAGAAACGAAGAAAGAAACGGAGAAACGAAGAATGAAACGGAGAAACGAAGAAAGAATCGGAGAAATAAATGGAGAAACGAAGATATAAACGGAGAAACGAAGAAAGAGACGGAGAAACGAGGAAAGAAACGGAGAAACGAAGAATGAAACAGAGAAACGGAGAAAGAAACGGAGAAATGAAGAAATAAACCGAGAAACGGAGAAAGAAACGGAGAAACGAAGAAAGAAACAGAGAAACGAGGAAATAAACGGAGAAACGAAGAAAGAAACGGAGAAACGAAGAAAGAAACGGAGAAACGAAGAAAGAAACGGAGAAACGAAGAAAGAAACGTAGAAACGAAGAAAGAAACGGAGACACGAAGAAAGAAACGGAGAAATAAATGGAGAAAAGAAGAAATAAACGGAGAAATGAAGAAAGAAACGGAGAAACAAAGAAAGAAGCGGAGAAACGAACAAAGAAACGGAGAAACGAACAAAGAAACGGGGAAACGAAGAAAGAAACTGAGAAACGGAGAAATAAATGGAGAAACGAAGAAATAAACGGAGAAACGAAGAAAGAAACGGTGAAACGAAGAAAGAAACGGAGAAACGGAGAAACGAAGAAAGAAACGGAGAAACGAACAAAGAAACAGAGAAACGAACAAAGAAACGGAGAAACGAAGAAAGAAACTCAGAAACGAAGGAAGAAACGCGGAAGCGAAGAAAGAAACGGAGAAACGAAGAAAGAAACGGAGAAACGAAGAAAGAAACGGAGAAACGAACATAGAAACGGAGAAACGAAGAAAGAAACGGAGAAATAAATGGAGAAACGAAGAAATAAACGGGGAAACGAACAAGGAAACGGAGAAATGAAGAAAAAATACGGGGAAACGAAGAAAGAAACGGAGAAACGAAGAAAGAAACTGAGAAACGAAGAAAGAAACGGAGAATCGGAGAAGTAAATGGAGAAACGAAGAAATAGACCGAGAAACGGAGAAAGAAACGGAGAAACGAACAAAGAAACGGAGAAACGGAGAAATAAATGGAGAAGCGAAGAAATAAACGGAGAAACGAAGAAAGAAGCGGAGAAACGAAGAAAGAAACGGAGTAACGAATAAATAAACCGCGAAATGAAGAAAGAAACGGAGAAACGAAGAAAGAAACAGAGAAACGAAGAAAGAAACGGAGAAACGAAGAAGAAACAGAGAAACGAACAATGATACGCAGAAACGAAGAATGAAACGGAGAAACGAAGAAAGAAACGGAGAAACGGAGAAACGAAGAAAGAAACGGGGAAACGAACAAAGAAACAGAGAAACAAACAAAGAAACGGAGAAACGAACAAAGAAACTGAGAAACGAAGGAAGAAACGCGGAAACGAAGAAAGAAACGGAGAAACGAAGAAAGAAACGGAGAAACGAGGAAAGAAACGGAGAAACGAACATAGAAACGGAGAAACGAAGAAAGAAACGGAGAAATAAATGGAGAAACGAAGAAATAAACGGAGAAACGAACAAGGAAACGGAGAAATGAAGAAAAAATACGGGGAAACGAAGAAAGAAACGGAGAATCGGAGAAGTATATGGAGAAACGAAGAAATAGACCCAGAAACGGAGAAAGAAACGGAGATACGAACAAAGAAACGGAGAAACGGAGAAATAAATGGAGAAGCGAAGAAATAAACGGAGAAACGAAGAAAGAAGCAGAGAAACGAAGAAAGAAACGGAGAAACGAAGAAAGAAACGGAGAAACGAAGAAAGAAACGCGGAAACGAAGAAAGAAACGGAGAAACGAAGAAAGAAACGGAGAAACGAAGAAAGAAACGGAGAAACGAACAAAGAAACGGAGAAACGAAGAAAGAAACGGAGAAACGAAGAAAGAAACGGAGTAACGAAGAAAGAAACGAAGAAACGAAGAAAGAAACAGGGAGAAATAAATGGTGAAACGAAGAAATAAACCGAGAAACGGAAAAAGAAACGGAGAAACGAAGAAAGAAACGGAGAAACGAACAAAGAAGCGGAGAAACGAAGAAAGAAACGGAGAAACGAAGAAAGAAAGGGTGAGACGAAGAAAGAAACGGAGAAACGAAGAAAGAAACGGAGAAACGAAGAAAGAAACGGAGAAACGAACAAAGATACGGAGAAACGAAGAAAGAAACGGAGAAACGAAGAAAGAAACTGAGAAACGAAGAAAGAAACGGAGAATCGGAGAAGTAAATGGAGAAACGAAGAAATAGACCGAGAAACGGAGAAAGAAACGGAGAAACGAACAAAGAAACGGAGAAACGAAGAAAGAAACGGAGAAACGAAGAAAGAAACGAAGAAACGAAGAAACGAAGAAAGAAACGGAGAATTAAATGGAGAAACGAACAAGCAAACGGAGAAACTAAGAAAGAAACGGAGAAACGAAGAAAGAAATGAAGAAACGAAGAAAGAAACGAAGAAACGAAGAAAGAAACGGAGAAACGAACAAAGAAACGGAGAAACGAAGGAAGAAATAGAGAAACGAAGAAAGAAACGGGTAAACGAAGAAAGAAACGGAGAAGCGAAGAAAGAACCGGAGTAACGAAGAAAGAAACGGAGAAACGGACAAAGAAACGGAGAAGCGAAGAAAGAAACGAAGAAACCAACAAAGAAACGGAGAAACGAACAAAGAAACCGAGAAACGAAGAAAGAAACGGAGAAACGGAGAAATAAATGGAGAAACGAAGAAATAAACGGAGAAACGAAGAAAGAAACGGAGAAACGAGGAAAGAAACGGAGAAACGAAGAAAGAAACGGAGAAGCGAACAAAGAAGCGGAGAAACGAAGGAAGAAACGGAGAAACGATGAAAGAAACGGAGAAACGAAGAAATAAATGGAGAAACGAAGAAATAAACGGAGAAACGAAGAAATAAACGGAGAATCGGAGAAGCAAACGGAGAAACGAAGAAAGAAACCGAGAAACGAAGAAAGAAACGGAGAAACAGAGAAATAAATGGAGAAACGAAGGAATAAACCGAGAAACGGAGAAACGGGGAAACGATGAAACGAAGAAAGAAACGGAGAAACGTAGAAAGAAACGGAGAGATGAAGAAAGAAACGAAGAAACGAACAAAGAGACGGAGAAACGAAGAAAGAAACGGAGAAACTAAGAAAGAAACGGAGAAACGAAGAAAGAAACGGAGAAACGAAGAAAGAAACGAAGAAACGAAGAAAGAAACGGAGAAACGAATAAAGAAACGGAGAAACGAAGGAAGAAGTAGAGAAACGAAGAAAGAAACGGGTAAACGAAGAAAGAAACGGAGAAGCGAAGAAAGAACCGGAGTAACGAAGAAAGAAACGGAGAAACGGACAAAGAAACGGAGATGCGAAGAAAGAAACGAAGAAACCAACAAAGAAACGGAGAAACGAACAAAGAGACCGAGAAACGAAGAAAGAAACGGAGAAACCGAGAAATAAATGGAGAAACGAAGAAATAAACGGAGAAACGAAGAAAGAAACGGAGGAACGAGGAAAGAAACGGAGAAACGAAGAAAGAAACGGAGAAGCGAACAAAGAAGCGGAGAAACGAAGGAAGAAACGGAGAAACGATGAAAGAAACGGAGAAACGAAGAAATAAATGGAGAAACGAAGAAATAAACGGAGAAACGAAGAAATAAACGGAGAATCGGAGAAGCAAACGGAGAAACGAAGAAAGAAACCGAGAAACGAAGAAAGAAACGGAGAAACAGAGAAATAAATGGAGAAACGAAGGAATAAACCGAGAAACGGAGAAACGGGGAAACGATGAAACGAAGAAAGAAACGGAGAAACGTAGAAAGAAACGGAGAGATGAAGAAAGAAACGAAGAAACGAAGAAAGAAACAGAGAAACGAAGAAAGAAACGGAGAAACGAACAAAGAGACGGAGAAACGAAGAAAGAAACGGAGAAACTAAGAAAGAAACGGAGAAACGAAGAAAGAAACGGAGAAACGAAGAAAGAAACGGAGAAACGAAGAAAGAAACAGAGTAACGAAGAAAGAAACGGAGAAACGAAGAAAGAAACGCAGAAACGAACAAAGAAACGGAGAAACGAACAAAGAAACGAAGAAACGAACAAAGAAACTGAGAAACGGAGAAATAAATGAAGACACGAACAAATAAACGGAGAAACGAAGATAGGAACGGAGAATCGTAGAACTAAATGGAGAAATGAAGAAATAAACGGACAAACGAACAAAGAAACGGAGAAACGAAGAAAGAAACGGAGAAACGAACAAAGAAGCGGAGAAACGAAGAAAGAAACAGAGAAACGAAGAAAGAAACGGAGATAGGAACAAAGAAACGGAGAAACGAAGAAAGAAACGGAGAAACGTACAAAGAAACGGGGAAACGAACAAAGAAACGGAGAAACGAACAAAGAAACGGAGAAACGAACAAAGAAACGGAGAAACGAATAAAGAAACGGAGAAACGAAGAAAGAAACGGAGAAACGAAGAAAGAAACGGAGAAACGAACAAAGAAACGGAGAAACGAACAAAGAAACGGAGAAACGATGATAGAAACGCAGAAACGAAGAAAGAAACGGAGAGACGAGGAAGAAACGGAGAAACGAACAAAGAAACGGAGAAACGAAGAAAGAAACGGAGAAACGAAGAAAGAAACGAGAAACGAGGATGAAACAGAGAAACGAAGAACGAAACGGGGAAACGACCAAAGAAACGTAGAAACGAAGAAAGAAACGGAGAAATAAATGGAGAAACGAAGAAATAAACGGAGAAATGAACAAGGAAACGGAGAAACGAAGAAAGAAACGGAGAAACGAAGAAAGAAACGGAGAAACGAAGAAAGAAACAGAGAAACGAAGAAAGAAACGGAGAAACGAAGAAAGAAACGGAGAAACGTACAAAGAAACGGGGAAACGAACAAAGAAACGGAGAAACGAACAAAGAAACGGAGAAACGAACAAAGAAACGGAGAAACGAACAAAGAAACGGAGAAACGATGATAGAAACGCAGAAACGAAGAAAGAAACGGAGAGACGAGGAAGAAACGGAGAAACGAACAAAGAAACGGAGAAACGAAGAAAGAAACGGAGAAATAAATGGAGAAACGAAGAAATAAACGGAGAAATGAACAAGGAAACGGAGAGACGAAGAAAGAAACGGAGAAACGAAGAAAGAAACGGAGAAACGAAGAAAGAAACGGAGAAACGAAGAAAGAAACGGAGAAACGAAGAAAGAAACGGAGATAGAAACAAAGAAACGGAGAAACGAAGAAAGAAACGGAGAAACGAACAAAGAAACGGGGAAACGAACAAAGAAACGGAGAAACGAACAAAGAAACGGAGAAACGAACAAAGAAACGGAGAAACGAACAAAGAAACGAAGAAACGAACAAAGAAACTGAGAAACGGAGAAATAAATGAAGACACGAACAAATAAACGGAGAAACGAAGATAGGAACGGAGAATCGTAGAACTAAATGGAGAAATGAAGAAATAAACGGACAAACGAACAAAGAAACGGAGAAACGAAGAAAGAAACGGAGAAACGAACAAAGAAGCGGAGAAACGAACAAAGAAACGGAGAAACGAAGAACGAAACGGAGAAACGAACAAAGAAACGAAGAAACGAAGAAAGAAACGGAGAAACGGAGAAAGAAACGGAGAAACGAAGAGAGAAACGGAGAAACGAAGGAAGAAACGGAGTAACGAAGAAAGAAACGAAGAAACGAAGAAAGAAACGGAGAATCGGTGAAATAGATGGAGTAACGAAGAAAGAAACGGAGAAACGGAGATATAAATGGAGAAACGAAGAAATAAATGGAGAAACGGAGAAATAAATGGAGAAACGGAGAAATAAATGAAGAAACGAAGAAATAAACGGAGAAACGGAGAAATAAATGGAGAAACGGAGAAATAAATGGAGAAACGAAGAAATAAACGGAGAAACGAAGAAAGAAACGGTGCAACGAAGAAAGAAACGAACAAACGAAGAAAGAAACGGAGAAATAAATGGAGAAACGAAGTAATAAAAGGAGAAATGAACAAGGAAACGGAGAAACGAAGAAAGAAACGGAGAAACGAAGAAAGAAACGGAGAAACGAACAAGCTAACGGAGAAACGAAGAAAGAAACGGAGAAACGATCAATGAAACGGAGAAACGAACAAAGAAACGGAGAAACGAAGAAAGAAACGGAGAAACGGAGAAAGAAACGGAGAAACGAAGAGAGAAACGGAGAAACGAAGGAAGAAACGGAGTAACGAAGAAAGAAACGAAGAAACGAAGAAAGAAACGGAGAATCGGTGAAATAGATGGAGTAACGAAGAAAGAAACGGAGAAACGGAGATATAAATGGAGAAACGAAGAAATAAATGGAGAAACGAAGAAATAAACGGAGAAACGAAGAAAGAAACGGAGAAACGAAGAGAGAAACGGAGAAACGAAGGAAGAAACGGAGTAACGAAGAAAGAAACGAAGAAACGAAGAAAGCAACCGAGAAACGAAGAAATAAATAGAGAAACGAAGAAATAAACGGAGAATCGAACAAAGAAACGGAGAAACAAAGAAAGAAACGGAGAAACGAAGAAAGAAACGGAGAAACGAAGAAAGAAACGGAGAAACGAAGAACGAAACGGAGTAACGAAGAAAGAAGCGAAGAAACGAAGAATGAAACGGAGAAATAGACGTAGAAACGAAGAAAGAAACGGAGAAACGAGGAAAGGAACGGAGAAACGAAGATACAAACGGAGTAACGAAGAAAGAAACGATGAAACGCAGAAAGAAACGGAGAAACGAACAAAGAAACGGAGAAACGAAGAAAGAAACGGAGAAACGAAGATATAAACGGAGAAACGAACAAGGAAACGGAGATTCGAAGAAAGAAACGAAGAAACGAAGAAAGAAACGGAGAATCGGAGAAATAAATGGAGAAACGAAGGAATAAACCGAGAATCGGAGAAAGAAACGGAGTAACGAAGAAAGAAACGAAGAAACAAAGAAAGAAACGGAATAACGATGAAAGAGACGGAGAAACGGAGAAAGAAACGTAGTAACGGAAAAAGAAACGGAGAAACGAACAAAGAAACGGAGAAACGAAGAAAGAAACGGAAAAGCGGAGAAATAAATGGAGGCACGAGGAAATAAACCGAGAAACGAAGAAAGAAACGGAGAAACGGAGAAAGAAACGGAGTAACGAAGAGAGAAACGGAGAAACGAAGGAAGAAACGGAGTAACGAAGAAAGAAACGGAGAAACGAAGAACGAAACGGAGTAACGAAGAAAGAAGCGAAGAAACGAAGAAAGAAACGGAGAAATAAACGTAGAAACGAAGAAAGAAACGGAGAAACGAGGAAAGAAACGGAGAAACGAAGAAAGAAACGGAGTAACGAAGAAAGACACGATGAAAGGCAGAAAGAAACGGAGAAACGAACAAAGAAACGGAGAACCGAACAAGGAAACGGAGAAACGAAGAAAGAAACGGAGAAACGGAGAAATAAATGGCGAAACGAAGAAAGAAACGGAGAAACGGAGAAATAAATGGCGAAACGAAGAAATAAACGATGAAACGAAGAAAGAAACGGAGAAACGAAGAAAGAAACGGAGAAACGAAGAAGACCCGGAGAAACGGAGAAAGAAACGTAGTAACGGAGAAAGAAACGGAGAAACGAAGAAAGAACGGAGAAATAAATGGAGAAACGGAAAAAGAAACGGAGAAACGAACAAAGAAACGGAGAACGAACAAAGAAACGGAGAATCGGAGAAATAAATGGAGACACGAGGAAATAAACCGAGAAACGGAGAAAGACGCGGAGAAACGATCAATGGAAACGGGGAAACGAACAAAGAAACGGAGAAACGAAGAAAGAAACAGTGAAACGAAGAAAGAAACGGAGAAACGAAGAAAGAAACGGAGAAACGAACAAAGAAACGAAGAAACGAAGAAAGAAACGGAGAAATAAATGGAGAAACGAAGAAATAAACCGAGAAACGGAAAAAGAAACGGAGAAACGAGCAAAGAAACGGAAAAACGAACAAAGAAACGAAGAAACGGAGAAAGAAACGGAGAAATAAATGGAGAAACGAAGAAATAAACCGAGAAACGGAGAAAGACGCGGAGAAACGATCAATGAAACGGGGAAAACGAACAAAGAAACGGAGAAACGAGGGAAAGGAACGGAGAAACGAAGATACAAACGGAGTAACGAAGAAAGAAACGATGAAACGCAGAAAGAAACGGAGAAACGATCAATGAAACGGGGAAACGAACAAAGAAACGGAGAAACGAGGAAAGGAACGGAGAAACGAAGATACAAACGGAGTAACGAAGAAAGAAACGATGAAACGCAGAAGAAACGGAGAAACGAACAAAGAAACGGAGAAACGAAGAAAGAAACGGAGAAACGAAGATATAAACGGAGAAACGAACAAGGAAACGAGATTCGAAGAAAGAAACGAAGAAACGAAGAAAGAAACGGGAGATCGGAGAAATAAATGGAGAAACGAAGGAATAAACCGAGAATCGGAGAAAGAAACGGAGTAACGAAGAAAGAAACGAAGAAACAAAGAAAGAAACGGAATAACGATGAAAGAGACGGAGAAACGGAGAAAGAAACGTAGTAACGAAAAAGAAACGGAGAAACGAACAAAGAAACGGAGAAACGAAGAAAGAAACGGAAAAGCGGAGAAATAAATGGAGGCACGAGGAAATAAACCGAGAAACGAAGAAAGAAACGGAGAAACGGAGAAAGAAACGGAGTAACGAAGAGAGAAACGGAGAAACGAAGGAAGAAACGGAGTAACGAAGAAGAAACGGAGAAACGAAGAACGAAACGGAGTAACGAAGAAAGAAGCGAAGAAACGAAGAAAGAAACGGAGAAATAAACGTAGAAACGAAGAAAGAAACGGAGAAACGAGGAAAGAAACGGAGAAACGAAGAAAGAACGGAGTAACGAAGAAAGACACGATGAAAGGGCAGAAAGAAAAGGAGAAAACGAAACAAAGAAACGGAGAACCGAACAAGGAAACGGAGAAACGAAGAAAGAAACGGAGAACGGAGAAATAAATGGCGAAACGAAGAAAGAAACGGAGAAACGGAGAAATAAATGGCGAAACGAAGAAATAAACGATGAAACGAGAAAGAAACGGAGAAACGAAGAAAGAAACGGAGAAACGAAGAAAGACCCGGAGAAACGGAGAAAGAAACGTAGTAACGGAGAAAGAAACGGAGAACGAAGAAAGAAACGGAGAAATAAATGGAGAAACGGAAAAAGAAACGGAGAAACGACAAAGAAACGGAGAACGAACAAAGAAACGGAGAATCGGAGAAATAAATGGAGACACGAGGAAATAACCGAGAAACGGAGAAAGACGCGGAGAAACGATCAATGAAACGGGAAACGAACAAGAAACGGAGAAACGAAGAAAGAAACAGTGAAACGAAGAAAGAAACGGAGAAACGAAGAAAGAAACGGAGAAACGAACAAAGAAACGAAGAAACGAGAAAGAAACGGAGAAATAAATGGAGAAACGAAGAAATAAACCGAGAAACGGAAAAAGAAACGGAGAAACGAGCAAAGAAACGGAAAAACGAACAAAGAAACGAAGAAACGGAGAAAGAAACGGAGAAATAAATGGAGAAACGAAGAAATAACCGAGAAACGGAGAAAGACGCGGAGAAACGATCAATGAAACGGGGAAACGAACAAAGAAACGGAGAAACGAAGAAAGAAACGGAGGAACGGAGAAATAAATGGAGAAACGAAGAAATAAACGGAGAAACGAAGAAAGAAACGGAGAATCGAAGAAAGAAACGGAGAAACGAAGAAAGAAATGAAGAAACGAAGAAAGAAACGAAGAAAGAAACGAAGAAACGAACAAGGTAACGGAGAAACGAACAAGGAATCGGAGAAACGAAGGAAGAAACGGAGATACGAAGAAAGAAACGGAGAAACGAAGAAAGAAACGGAGAAACGAAGAAAGAAACGGAGAAACGAAGAAACAAACAGAGAAACGAAGAAAGAAACGGAGAATCGGAGAAATAAATGGAGAAACGAACAAGTAAACGGAGAAACGAAGAAAGAAACGGAGAAACGAACAAAGAAACGGAGAAACGAAGAAAGAAACGGAGAAACGAAGAAAGAAACGAAGAAACGAAGAATGAAACGGAGAATCGGAGAAATAAATGGAGAAACGAAGGAATAAACCGAGAAAAGAAGAGAGAAACGGAGAAACGAACAAAGAAACGGAGAAACGGAGAAAGAAACGGAGAGACGAAGAAAGAAACGGAGAAACGAAGATAGAAACGGAGAAACGAAGAAAGAAACGGAGAAACGAAGAAAGAAACGGAGAAACGGAGAAATAAATGGCGAAACGAAGAAATAAACGTAGTAACGAAGAAAGAAACGAAGAAACGAAGAAAGAAATGGAGACATAAATGGAGAAACGGAAAAAGAAACGGAGAAACGAAGAAAGAAACGGAGAAACGAAGAAACGATAAAAGAAACGGAGAAACCAAGAAGGAAACGGAGGAACGAAGAAACGATAAAAGAAACGGAGAAACGAAGAAAGAAACGGAGAAACGAAGAAATAAACGGAGAAACGAAGAAAGAAACGGAGAAACGAACAAAGAAACGGAGAAACGAAGAAAGAACCGGAGAAACGGAGAAAGAAACGGAGTAACGAAGAAAGAAACGAAGGAACGAAGAAAGAAACGGAGAAATAAATGGAGAAACGGAAAAAGAAACGGAGAAACGAACAAAGAAACGGAGAAACGAAGAAGGAATCGGAGAATCGGAGAAATAAATGGAGACACGAGGAAATAAACCGAGAAACGGAGAAAGACGCGGATAAACGATCAATGAAACGGGGAAACGAACAAAGAAACGGAGAAACGAAGGAAGAAACGGAGAAACGGAGAAAGAAACGGAGAACCGAACATAGAAACGGAGAAACGAACAAAGAAACGGAGAAACGAAGAAAGAAACGGAGAAACGGAGAAATAAATGTCGAAACGAAGAAATAAACGGAGAAACGAAGAAAGAAACGGAGAAACGAACAAAGAAACGGAGAAACGAACAAAGAAACGGAGAAACGAACAAAGAAACGGAGAAACGGAGAAATAAATGGCGAAACGAAGAAATAAACGTAGTAACGAAGAAAGAAACGAAGAAACGAAGAAAGAAATGGAGACATAAATGGAGAAACGGAAAAAGAAACGGAGAAACGAACAAAGAAACGGCGAAACGAAGAAAGAAACGGAGAAACGAAGAAACGATAAAAGAAACGGAGAAACCAAGAAGGAAACGGAGGAACAAAGAAACGATAAAAGAAACGGAGAAACGAAGAAAGAAACGGAGAAACGAAGAAATAAACGGAGAAACGAAGAAAGAAACGGAGAAATGAACAAAGAAACGGAGAAACGAAGAAAGAAGCAGAGAAACGAAGAAAGAAACGGAGAACCGAACAAAGAAACGGAGAATCGAACAAAGAAACGGAGAAACGAAGAAAGAAACGGAGAAACGGAGAAATAAATGGCGAAACGAAGAAAGAACCGGAGAAACGGGGAAAGAAACGTAGTAACGAAGAAAGAAACGAAGAAACGAAGAAAGAAATGGAGACATAAATGGAGAAACGGAAAAAGAAACGGAGAAACGAACAAAGAAACGGAGAAACGAAGAAACGATAAAAGAAACGGAGAAACCAAGAAGGAAACGGAGGAACGAAGAAACGATAAAGGAAACGGAGAAACGAAGAAAGAAACGGAGAAACGAAGAAATAAACGGAGAAACGAAGAAAGAAACGGAGAAACGAACAAAGAAACGGAGAAAGAAACGGAGTAACGAAGAAAGAAACGAAGGAACGAAGAAAGAAACGGAGAAATAAATGGAGAAACGGAAAAAGAAACGGAGAAACGAACAAAGAAACGGAGAAACGAAGAAGGAAACGTAGAATCGGAGAAATAAATGGAGACACGAAGGAATAAACCGAGAATCGGAGAAAGAAACGGAGTAACGAAGAAAGAAACGAAGAAACGAAGAAAGAAACGGAATAACGATGAAAGAAACGAAGAAACGAAGAAAGAAACGGGGAATCGGAGAAATAAATGGAGAAACGAAGGAATAAACCGAGAAACGGAGAAAGAAACGGAGAAACGATCAATGAAACGGAGAAACGAACAAAGAAACGGAGAAACGAAGAAAGAAACGAAGATACGAAGAACGAAACGGAGAAACGAACAAAGAAACGGAGAAACGAACAAAGAAACGGAGAAACGAACAAAGAAACGGAGAAACGAACAAAGAAACGGAGAAACGAACAAAGAAACGGAGAAACGAACAAAGAAACGGAGAAACGAACAAAGAAACGTAGAAACGGAGAAATAAATGGAGAAACGAAGAAATAAACGGAGAAACGAACTAGGGAACGGAGATTCGAAGAAAGAAACGGAGATACGGAGAAATAAATGGAGAAACGAAGAAATAAACTGAGAAACGAACAAGGAAACGGAGATTCGAAGAAAGAAACGAAGAAACGAAGAAAGAAACGGAGAATCGGAGAAATAAATGGAGAAACGAAGGAATAAACCGAGACTCGGAGAAAGAAACGGAGTAACGAAGAAAGAAACGAAGAAACAAAGAAAGAAACGGAATAACGATGAAAGAAACGGAGAAACGAAGAAACGATAAAAGAAACGGAGAAACGAAGAAAGAAACGGAGAAACGAAGGAACGATAAAAGAAGCGGAGAAACGAAGAAAGAAACGGAGAAACGAAGAAAGAAGCGGAGTAACGAAGAAAGAAACGGAGATACGAAGAAAAAAACGGAGAAACGAACAGAGAAACGGAGAAACGAAGAAAGAAACGGAGAAACGGAGAAATAAATGGAGAAACGAAGAAATAAACGGAGAAACGAACCAGGAAACGGAGAAACGAAGAAAGAAACGGAGAATCGGAGAAATAAATGGAGAAACGACGGAATAAACCGACAAAGGCAGAAACGGAGAAACGATGAAACGAAGAAAGAAACGGAGAAACGAAGAAAGAAACGGAGAAATGAAGAATGAAACGAATAAGCGAAGAAAGAAACGGAGATACGAAGAAAGAAACGGAGAAACGAACAGAGAAACTGAGAAACGAAGAAAGAAACGGAGAATCGGAGAAATAAATGGAGAAACGAAGGAATAAACCGAGAAACGGAGAAACGGAGAAACGATGAAACGAACGAAGAAACGGAGAAACGAAGAAAGAAACGGAGAAATGAAGAATGAAACGAAGAAGCGAAGAAAGAAACGGAGATACGAAGAAAGAAACGGAGAAACGAACAGAGAAACGGAGAAACGAGGAAAGGAACGAAGAAACGAAGAAAGAAACGGAGAAACGAAGAAAGGAACGGAGATTCGAAGAAAGAAATGGAGAAACGAAGAAAGAAACAGAGAAACGAAGAACGAAACGGAGAAACGAACAAAGAAACGGAGAAACAAACAAAGAAACGTAGAAACGAACAAAGAAACGGAGAAACGGAGAAATAAATGGAGAAACGAAGAAATAGACCGAGAAACGGAGAAAGAAACGGAGAAACGAGGAAAGAAACGGAGAAACGAAGAAAGAAACGGAGAAACGAAGAAAGAAACGGAGAAACGAAGAAAGAAACGGAGAATCGGAGAAATAAATGGAGACACGAAGAAATAAACCGAGAAACGGAGAAAGAAACGGAGAAACGATCAATGAAACGGAGAAACGAACAAAGAAACGGAGAAACGAAGAAAGAAACGGAGATACGGAGAAAGGAACGGAGAAACGTAGAAAGAAACGGAGAAACGAACCAGGAAACGGAGAAACGAAGAAAGAAACGGAGAATCGAAGAAAGAAATGGAGAAACGAAGAAAGAAACAGAGAAACGAAGAACGAAACGGAGAAACGAACAAAGAAACGGAGAAACAAACAAAGAAACGTAGAAACGGACAAAGAAACGGAGAAACGGAGAAATAAATGGAGAAACGAAGAAATAAACGGAGAAACGAACAAGGAAACGGAGATTCGAAGAAAGAAACGAAGAAACGAAGAAAGAAACGGAGAATCGGAGAAATAAATGGAGAAACGAAGGAATAAACCGAGAAACGGAGAAACGGAGAAACGATGAAACGAACGAAGAAACGGAGAAACGAAGAAAGAAACGGAGAAATGAAGAATGAAACGAAGAAGCGAAGAAAGAAACGGAGATACGAAGAAAGAAACGGAGAAACGAACAGAGAAACGGAGAAACGAGGAAAGGAACGAAGAAACGAAGAAAGAAACGGAGAAACGAAGAAAGAAACGGAGAAACGAACAAAGAAACGGAGAAACGAAGAAAGAAACGGAGAAACGAAGGAACGATAAAAGAAGCGGAGAAACGAAGAAAGAAACGGAGAAACGAAGAAAGAACCGGAGTAACGAAGAAAGAAACGGAGAAACGAAGAAAGAAACGGAGAAACGAAGAAAGAAACTGAGAAACGAAGAAAGAAACGGAGAATCGGAGAAATAAATGGAGAAACGAAGAAAGAAACGGAGAAACGGAGAAACGGAGAAACGATGAAACGAAGGACGAAACGGGGAAACGAACAAAGAAACGGAGAAACGAAGAAAGAAACGGAGAAATAAATGGAGAAACGAAGAAATAAACCGAGAATCGGAGAAAGAAACGGAGTAACGAAGAAAGAAACGAAGAAACGAAGAAAGAAACGGAGTAACGATGAAAGAAACGATGAAACGAAGAAAGAAACGGAGAATCGGAGAAATAAATGGAGAAACGAAGGAATAAACCGAGAAACGGAGAAACGATGAAACGAAGGAAGAAACGGAGAAACGAAGAAAGAAACGGAGAAATGAAGAATGAAACGAAGAAACGAAGAAAGAAACGGAGATACGAAGAAAGAAACGGAGAAACGAACAAAGAAACTGAGAAACGAACTAAGAAACGGTGAAACGAACAAAGAAACGGAGAAACGAACAAAGAAACGAACAAAGAAACGGAGAAACGGAGAAATAAATGGAGAAACGAAGAAATAAACCGAGAATCGGAGAAAGAAACGGAGTAACGAAGAAAGAAACGAAGAAACGAAGAAAGAAACGGAGTAACGAAGAAAGAAACGAAGAAACAAAGAAAGAAACGGAGTAACGATGAAAGAAACGATGAAACGAAGAAAGAAACGGAGAATCGGAGAAATAAATGGAGAAACGAAGGAATAAACCGAGAAACGGAGAAACGATGAAACGAAGGAAGAAACGGAGAAACGAACAAAGAAACGGAGAAACGAACAAGGAAACGGAGATTCGAAGAAAGAAACGGAGAAACGGAGAAATAAATGGCGAAACGAAGAAATAAACGGAGAAACGAACAAAGAAACGGAGAAACGAAGAAGGAATCGGAGAATCGGAGAAATAAATGGAGACACGAGGAAATAAACCGAGAAACGGAGAAAGACGCGGATAAACGATCAATGAAACGGGGAAACGAACAAAGAAACGGAGAAACGAAGGAAGAAACGGAGAAACGGAGAAAGAGACGGAGAACCGAACAAAGAAACGGAGAAACGAACAAAGAAACGGAGAAACGAAGAAAGAAATGGAGAAACGGAGAAATAAATGGCGAAACGAAGAAATAAACGGAGAAACGAGGAAAGAAACGGAGAAACGAACAAAGAAACGGAGAAACGAAGAAAGAACCGGAGAAACGGAGAAAGAAACGTAGTAACGAAGAAAGAAACGAAGAAACGAAGAAAGAAATGGAGACATAAATGGAGAAACGGAAAAAGAAACGGAGAAACGAACAAAGAAACGGAGAAACGAAGAAAGAAACGGAGAAACGAAGAAACGATAAAAGAAACGGAGAAACCAAGAAGGAAACGGAGGAACGAAGAAATGATAAAAGAAACGGAGAAACGAAGAAAGAAACGGAGAAACGAAGAAATAAACGGAGAAACGAAGAAAGAAACGGAGAAACGAACAAAGAAACGGAGAAACGAAGAAAGAACCGGAGAAATGGAGAAAGAAACGGAGTAACGAAGAAAGAAACGAAGGAACGAAGAAAGAAACGGAGAAATAAGTGGAGAAACGGAAAAAGAAACGGAGAAACGAACAAAGAAACGGAGAAACGAAGAAGGAATCGGAGAATCGGAGAAATAAATGGAGACACGAGGAAATAAACCGAGAAACGGAGAAAGACGCGGATTAACGATCAATGAAACGGGGAAACGAACAAAGAAACGGAGAAACGAAGGAAGAAACGGAGAAACGGAGAAAGAAACGGAGAACCGAACAAAGAAACGGAGAAACGAACAAAGAAACGGAGACACGAAGAAAGAAACGGAGAAACGGAGAAATAAATGGCGAAACGAAGAAATAAACGGAGAAACGAAGAAAGAAACGGAGAAACGAACAAAGAAACGGAGAAACGAAGAAAGAACCGGAGAAACGGAGAAAGAAACGTAGTAACGAAGAAAGAAACGAAGAAACGAAGAAAGAAATGGAGACATAAATGGAGAAACGGAAAAAGAAACGGAGAAACGAACAAAGAAACGGAGAAACGAAGAAAGAAACGGAGAAACGAAGAAACGATAAAAGAAACGGAGAAACCAAGAAGGAAACGGAGGAACGAAGAAACGATAAAAGAAACGGAGAAACGAAGAAAGAAACGGAGAAACGAAGAAATAAACGGAGAAACGAAGAAAGAAACGGAGAAACGAACAAAGAAACGGAGAAACGAACAAAGAACCGGAGAAACGGAGAAAGAAACGGAGTAACGAAGAAAGAAACGAAGGAACGAAGAAAGAAACGGAGAAATAAATGGAGAAACGGAAAAAGAAACGGAGAAACGAACAAAGAAACGGAGAAACGAAGAAGGAATCGGAGAATCGGAGAAATAAATGGAGACACGAGGAAATAAACCGAGAAACGGAGAAAGACGCGGATAAACGATCAATGAAACGGGGAAACGAACAAAGAAACGGAGAAACGAAGGAAGAAACGGAGAAACGGAGAAAGAAACGGAGAACCGAACAAAGAAACGGAGAAACGAACAAAGAAACGGAGAAACGAAGAAAGAAACGGAGAAACGGAGAAATAAATGGCGAAACGAAGAAATAAACGGAGAAACGAAGAAAGAAACGGAGAAACGAACAAAGAAACGGAGAAACGAAGAAAGAACCGGAGAAACGGAGAAAGAAACGTAGTAACGAAGAAAGAAACGAAGAAACGAAGAAAGAAATGGAGACATAAATGGAGAAACGGAAAAAGAAACGGAGAAACGAACAAAGAAACGGAGAAACGAAGAAAGAAACGGAGAAACGAAGAAACGATAAAAGAAACGGAGAAATCAAGAAGGAAACGGAGGAACGAAGAAACGATAAAAGAAACGGAGAAGCGAAGATAGAAACGGAGAAACGAAGAAATAAACGGAGAAACGAAGAAAGAAACGGAGAAACGAACAAAGAAACGGAGAAACGAAGAAAGAAGCAGAGAAACGAAGAAAGAAACGGAGAACCGAACAAAGAAACGGAGAAACGAACAAAGAAACGGAGAAACGAAGAAAGAAACGGAGAAACGGAGAAATAAATGGCGAAACGAAGAAATAAACGGAGAAACGAAGAAAGAAACGGAGAAACGAACAAAGAAACGGAGAAACGAAGAAAGAACCGGAGGAACGGAGAAAGAAACGTAGTAACGAAGAAAGAAACGAAGAAACGAAGAAAGAAATGGAGACATAAATGGAGAAACGGAAAAAGAAACGGAGAAACGAACAAAGAAACGGAGAAACGAAGAAAGAAACGGAGAAACGAAGAAACGATAAAAGAAACGGAGAAACCAAGAAGGAAACGGAGGAACGAAGAAACGATAAAGGAAACGGAGAAACGAAGAAAGAAACGGAGAAACGAAGAAATAAACGGAGAAACGAAGAAAGAAACGGAGAAACGAACAAAGAAACGGAGAAACGAAGAAAGAACCGGAGAAACGGAGAAAGAAACGGAGTAACGAAGAAAGAAACGAAGGAACGAAGAAAGAAACGGAGAAATAAATGGAGAAACGGAAAAAGAAACGGAGAAACGAACAAAGAAACGGAGAAACGAAGAAAGAAACGGAGAAACGGAGAAATAAATGGCGAAACGAAGAAATAAACGGAGAAACGAAGAAAGAAACGGAGAAACGAACAAAGAAACGGAGAAACGAAGAAAGAACCGGAGAAACGGAGAAAGAAACGTAGTAACGAAGAAAGAAACGAAGAAACGAAGAAAGAAATGGAGACATAAATGGAGAAACGGAAAAAGAAACGGAGAAACGAACAAAGAAACGGAGAAACGAAGAAAGAAACGGAGAAACGAAGAAACGATAAAAGAAACGGAGAAATCAAGAAGGAAACGGAGGAACGAAGAAACGATAAAAGAAACGGAGAAGCGAAGATAGAAACGGAGAAACGAAGAAATAAACGGAGAAACGAAGAAAGAAACGGAGAAACGAACAAAGAAACGGAGAAACGAAGAAAGAAGCAGAGAAACGAAGAAAGAAACGGAGAACCGAACAAAGAAACGGAGAAACGAACAAAGAAACGGAGAAACGAAGAAAGAAACGGAGAAACGGAGAAATAAATGGCGAAACGAAGAAATAAACGGAGAAACGAAGAAAGAAACGGAGAAACGAACAAAGAAACGGAGAAACGAAGAAAGAACCGGAGGAACGGAGAAAGAAACGTAGTAACGAAGAAAGAAACGAAGAAACGAAGAAAGAAATGGAGACATAAATGGAGAAACGGAAAAAGAAACGGAGAAACGAACAAAGAAACGGAGAAACGAAGAAAGAAACGGAGAAACGAAGAAACGATAAAAGAAACGGAGAAACCAAGAAGGAAACGGAGGAACGAAGAAACGATAAAGGAAACGGAGAAACGAAGAAAGAAACGGAGAAACGAAGAAATAAACGGAGAAACGAAGAAAGAAACGGAGAAACGAACAAAGAAACGGAGAAACGAAGAAAGAACCGGAGAAACGGAGAAAGAAACGGAGTAACGAAGAAAGAAACGAAGGAACGAAGAAAGAAACGGAGAAATAAATGGAGAAACGGAAAAAGAAACGGAGAAACGAACAAAGAAACGGAGAAACGAAGAAGGAAACGTAGAATCGGAGAAATAAATGGAGACACGAGGAAATAAACCGAGAAACTGAGAAAGACGCGGATAAACGATCAATGAAACGGGGAAACGAACAAAGAAACGGAGAAACGAAGGAAGAAACGGAGAAACGGAGAAAGAAACGGAGAACCGAACAAAGAAACGGAGAAACGAACAAAGAAACGGAGAAACGAAGAAAGAAACGGAGAAACGGAGAAAGAAACGGAGAATCGAAGAAAGAAACGGAGAAACGAAGAAAGAAGCGAAGAAACGAAGAAAGAATCGGAGAAATAAATGGGGAAACGAAGAAATAAACGGAGAAATAAATGGAGAAACGAAGAAAGAATCGGAGAAACGAACAAAGAAACGGAGAAACGAAGAAAGATACGGAGAAGCGGCGAAATAAATGGAGAAACGAAGAAATAAATGGAGAAACGAACAAAGAACCGGAGAAACGAACAAAGAAACGGAGAAACGAACAAAGAAACGGAGAAACGGAGAAATAAATGGAGAAACGAAGAAATAAACGGAGAAACGAACAAGGAAACGGAGATTCGAAGAAAGAAACGAAGAAACGAAGAAAGAAACGGAGAATCGGAGAAATAAATGGAGAAACGAAGGAATAAACCGAGAATCGGAGAAAGAAACGGAGTAACGAAGAAAGAAACGAAGAAACAAAGAAAGAAACGGAATAACGATGAAAGAAACGGAGAAACGAAGAAACGATAAAAGAAATGGAGAAACGAAGAAAGAAACGGAGAAACGAAGGAACGATAAAAGAAGCGGAGAAACGAAGAAAGAAACGGAGAAACGAAGAAAGAACCGGAGTAACGAAGAAAGAAACGGAGAAACGAAGAAAGAAACGGAAAAACGAAGAAAGAAACTGAGAAACGAAGAAAGAAACGGAGAATCGGAGAAATAAATGGAGAAACGAAGAAATAGACCGAGAAACGGAGAAAGAAACGGAGAAACTAGGAAAGAAACGGAGAAACGAAGAAAGAAACGGAGAAACGAAGAAAGAAACGGAGAAACGAAGAAAGAAACGGAGAAACGAAGAAAGAAACGGAGAATCGGAGAAATAAATGGAGACACGAAGAAATAAACCGAGAAACGGAGAAAGAAACGGAGAAACGATCAATGAAACGGAGAAACGAACAAAGAAACGGAGAAACGAAGAAAGAAACGGAGATACGAAGAAAGGAACGGAGAAACGTAGAAAGAAACGGAGAAACGAACCAGGAAACGGAGAAACGAAGAAAGAAACGGAGAATCGAAGAAAGAAATGGAGAAACGAAGAAAGAAACAGAGAAACGAAGAACGAAACGGAGAAACGAACAAAGAAACGGAGAAACAAACAAAGAAACGTAGAAACGAACAAAGAAACGGAGAAACGGAGAAATAAATGGAGAAACGAAGAAATAAACGGAGAAACGAACAAGGAAACGGAGATTCGAAGAAAGAAACGAAGAAACGAAGAAAGAAACGGAGAATCGGAGAAATAAATGGAGAAACGAAGGAATAAACCGAGAAACGGAGAAACGGAGAAACGATGAAACGAACGAAGAAACGGAGAAACGAAGAAAGAAACGGAGAAATGAAGAATGAAACGAAGAAGCGAAGAAAGAAACGGAGATACGAAGAAAGAAACGGAGAAACGAACAGAGAAACGGAGAAACGAGGAAAGGAACGAAGAAACGAAGAAAGAAACGGAGAAACGAAGAAAGAAACGGAGAAACGAACAAAGAAACGGAGAAACGAAGAAAGAAACGGAGAAACGAAGGAACGATAAAAGAAGCGGAGAAACGAAGAAAGAAACGGAGAAACGAAGAAAGAACCGGAGTAACGAAGAAAGAAACGGAGAAACGAAGAAAGAAACGGAGAAACGAAGAAAGAAACTGAGAAACGGAGAAAGAAACGGAGAATCGGAGAAATAAATGGAGAAACGAAGAAAGAAACGGAGAAACGGAGAAACGGAGAAACGATGAAACGAAGGACGAAACGGGGAAACGAACAAAGAAACGGAGAAATGAAGAATGAAGCGAAGAAACGAAGAAAGAAACGGAGAAATAAATGGAGAAACGAAGAAATAAACCGAGAATCGGAGAAACGGAGAAACGATGAAACGAACGAAGAAACGGAGAAACGAAGAAAGAAACGGAGAAATGAAGAATGAAACGAAGAAGCGAAGAAAGAAACGGAGAAACGAAGAAAGAAACGGAGAAATAAATGGAGAAACGAAGAAATAAACCGAGAATCGGAGAAAGAAACGGAGTAACGAAGAAAGAAACGAAGAAACGAAGAAAGAAACGGAGTAACGATGAAAGAAACGATGAAACGAAGAAAGAAACGGAGAATCGGAGAAATAAATGGAGAAACGAAGGAATAAACCGAGAAACGGAGAAACGATGAAACGAAGGAAGAAACGGAGAAACGAACAAAGAAACGGAGAAATGAAGAATGAAGCGAAGAAACGAAGAAAGAAACGGAGATACGAAGAAAGAAACGGAGAAACGAACAAAGAAACTGAGAAACGAACAAAGAAACGGTGAAACGAACAAAGAAACGGAGAAACGAACAAAGAAACGAACAAAGAAACGGAGAAACGGAGAAATAAATGGAGAAACGAGGAAATAAACGGAGAAACGAACAAGGAAACGGAGATTCGAAGAAAGAAACGGAGAAACGAAGAAAGAAACGGAGAAACGAAGAAAGAAACGGAGATACGAAGAAAGACACGGAGAAACGAAGGAAGAAACGGAGAAACGAAGAAAGAAACGGAGAAACGAAGACAGAAACGGAGAAACGAAGAAAGAAACGGGGAAACGAAGACAGAAACGGAGAAACGAAGAAAGAAACGGAGAAACGGAGAAATAAATGGAGAAACGAAGAAATAAACGGAGAATCGAACCAGGAAACGGAGAAACGAAGAAAGAAACGGAGAATCGGAGAAATAAATGGAGAAACGACGGAATAAACCGACAAACGCAGAAACGGAGAAACGATGAAACGAAGAAAGAAACGGAGAAACGAAGAAAGAAACGGAGAAACGAAGAAAGAAACGGAGAAATGAAGAATGAAACGAAGAAGCGAAGAAAGAAACGGAGAATCAGAGAAATAAATGGAGAAACGAAGGAATAAACCGACAAACGGAGAAACGGAGAAACGATGAAACGAAGGAAGAAACGAGGAAACGAAGAATGAAACGAAGAAAGAAACACAGAATCGGAGAAATAAATGGAGAAACGAAGAAATAAACCGAGAATCGGAGAAAGAAACGGAGTAACGAAGAACGAAACGGAGAAACGAACAAAGAAACGGAGAAACAAACAAAGAAACGTAGAAACGAACAAAGAAACGGAGAAACGGAGAAATAAATGGAGAAACGAAGAAATAAACGGAGAAACGAACAAGGAAACGGAGATTCGAAGAAAGAAACGAAGAAACGAAGAAAGAAACGGAGAATCGGAGAAATAAATGGAGAAACGAAGGAATAAACCGAGAATCGGAGAAAGAAACGGAGTAACGAAGAAAGAATCGAAGAAACGAAGAAAGAAACGGAATAACGATGAAAGAAACGGAGAAACGAAGAAACGATAAAAGAAACGGAGAAACGAAGAAAGAAACGGAGAAACGAAGGAACGATAAAAGAAGGGGAGAAACGAAGAAAGAAATGGAGACATAAATGGAGAAACGGAAAAAGAAACGGAGAAACGAACAAAGAAACGGAGAAACGAAGAAAGAAACGGAGAAACGAAGAAACGATAAAAGAAACGGAGAAATCAAGAAGGAAACGGAGGAACGAAGAAACGATAAAAGAAACGGAGAAGCGAAGATAGAAACGGAGAAACGAAGAAATAAACGGAGAAACGAAGAAAGAAACGGAGAAACGAACAAAGAAACGGAGAAACGAAGAAAGAAGCAGAGAAACGAAGAAAGAAACGGAGAACCGAACAAAGAAACGGAGAAACGAACAAAGAAACGGAGAAACGAACAAAGAAACGGAGAAACGAAGAAAGAAACGGAGAAACGGAGAAATAAATGGCGAAACGAAGAAATAAACGGAGAAACGAAGAAAGAAACGGAGAAACGAACAAAGAAACGGAGAAACGAAGAAAGAACCGGAGAAACGGAGAAAGAAACGTAGTAACGAAGAAAGAAACGAAGAAACGAAGAAAGAAATGGAGACATAAATGGAGAAACGGAAAAAGAAACGGAGAAACGAACAAAGAAACGGAGAAACGAAGAAAGAAACGGAGAAACGAAGAAACGATAAAAGAAACGGAGAAATCAAGAAGGAAACGGAGGAACGAAGAAACGATAAAAGAAACGGAGAAGCGAAGATAGAAACGGAGAAACGAAGAAATAAACGGAGAAACGAAGAAAGAAACGGAGAAACGAACAAAGAAACGGAGAAACGAAGAAAGAAGCAGAGAAACGAAGAAAGAAACGGAGAACCGAACAAAGAAACGGAGAAACGAACAAAGAAACGGAGAAACGAAGAAAGAAACGGAGAAACGGAGAAATAAATGGCGAAACGAAGAAATAAACGGAGAAACGAAGAAAGAAACGGAGAAACGAACAAAGAAACGGAGAAACGAAGAAAGAACCGGAGGAACGGAGAAAGAAACGTAGTAACGAAGAAAGAAACGAAGAAACGAAGAAAGAAATGGAGACATAAATGGAGAAACGGAAAAAGAAACGGAGAAACGAACAAAGAAACGGAGAAACGAAGAAAGAAACGGAGAAACGAAGAAACGATAAAAGAAACGGAGAAACCAAGAAGGAAACGGAGGAACGAAGAAACGATAAAGGAAACGGAGAAACGAAGAAAGAAACGGAGAAACGAAGAAATAAACGGAGAAACGAAGAAAGAAACGGAGAAACGAACAAAGAAACGGAGAAACGAAGAAAGAACCGGAGAAACGGAGAAAGAAACGGAGTAACGAAGAAAGAAACGAAGGAACGAAGAAAGAAACGGAGAAATAAATGGAGAAACGGAAAAAGAAACGGAGAAACGAACAAAGAAACGGAGAAACGAAGAAGGAAACGTAGAATCGGAGAAATAAATGGAGACACGAGGAAATAAACCGAGAAACTGAGAAAGACGCGGATAAACGATCAATGAAACGGGGAAACGAACAAAGAAACGGAGAAACGAAGAAAGAAACGGAGAAACGGAGAAAGAAACAGAGTAACAAAAAGAGAAACGGAGAAACGAAGGAAGAAACGGAGTAACGAAGAAAGAAACGAAGAAACGAAGAAAGAAACGGAGAATCGAAGAAAGAAACGGAGAAACGAAGAAAGAAGCGAAGAAACGAAGAAAGAATCGGAGAAATAAATGGGGAAACGAAGAAATAAACGGAGAAATAAATGGAGAAACGAAGAAAGAATCGGAGAAACGAACAAAGAAACGGAGAAACGAAGAAAGATACGGAGAAGCGGCGAAATAAATGGAGAAACGAAGAAATAAATGGAGAAACGAACAAAGAACCGGAGAAACGAACAAAGAAACGGAGAAACGAACAAAGAAACGGAGAAACGGAGAAATAAATGGAGAAACGAAGAAATAAACGGAGAAACGAACAAGGAAACGGAGATTCGAAGAAAGAAACGGAGAATCGAGGAAAGAAATGGAGAAATGAAGAAAGAAACGGAGAAACGAAGAACGAAACGGAGAAACGAACAAAGAAACGGAGAAACGAACAAAGAAACGGAGAAACGAACAAAGAAACGGAGAAACGGAGAAATAAATGGAGAAACGAAGAAATAAACGGAGAAACGAACAAGGAAACGGAGATTCGAAGAAAGAAACGAAGAAACGAAGAAAGAAACGGAGAATCGGAGAAATAAATGGAGAAACGAAGGAATAAACCGAGAATCGGAGAAAGAAACGGAGTAACGAAGAAAGAAACGAAGAAACAAAGAAAGAAACGGAATAACGATGAAAGAAACGGAGAAACGAAGAAACGATAAAAGAAATGGAGAAACGAAGAAAGAAACGGAGAAACGAAGGAACGATAAAAGAAGCGGAGAAACGAAGAAAGAAACGGAGAAACGAAGAAAGAACCGGAGTAACGAAGAAAGAAACGGAGAAACGAAGAAAGAAACGGAAAAACGAAGAAAGAAACTGAGAAACGAAGAAAGAAACGGAGAATCGGAGAAATAAATGGAGAAACGAAGAAATAGACCGAGAAACGGAGAAAGAAACGGAGAAACGAGGAAAGAAACGGAGAAACGAAGAAAGAAACGGAGAAACGAAGAAAGAAACGGAGAAACGAAGAAAGAAACGGAGAAACGAAGAAAGAAACGGAGAATCGGAGAAATAAATGGAGACACGAAGAAATAAACCGAGAAACGGAGAAAGAAACGGAGAAACGATCAATGAAACGGAGAAACGAACAAAGAAACGGAGAAACGAAGAAAGAAACGGAGATACGAAGAAAGGAACGGAGAAACGTAGAAAGAAACGGAGAAACGAACCAGGAAACGGAGAAACGAAGAAAGAAACGGAGAATCGAAGAAAGAAATGGAGAAACGAAGAAAGAAACAGAGAAACGAAGAACGAAACGGAGAAACGAACAAAGAAACGGAGAAACAAACAAAGAAACGTAGAAACGAACAAAGAAACGGAGAAACGGAGAAATAAATGGAGAAACGAAGAAATAAACGGAGAAACGAACAAGGAAACGGAGATTCGAAGAAAGAAACGAAGAAACGAAGAAAGAAACGGAGAATCGGAGAAATAAATGGAGAAACGAAGGAATAAACCGAGAAACGGAGAAACGGAGAAACGATGAAACGAACGAAGAAACGGAGAAACGAAGAAAGAAACGGAGAAATGAAGAATGAAACAAAGAAGCGAAGAAAGAAACGGAGATACGAAGAAAGAAACGGAGAAACGAACAGAGAAACGGAGAAACGAGGAAAGGAACGAAGAAACGAAGAAAGAAACGGAGAAACGAAGAAAGAAACGGAGAAACGAACAAAGAAACGGAGAAACGAAGAAAGAAACGGAGAAACGAAGGAACGATAAAAGAAGCGGAGAAACGAAGAAAGAAACGGAGAAACGAAGAAAGAACCGGAGTAACGAAGAAAGAAACGGAGAAACGAAGAAAGAAACGGAGAAACGAAGAAAGAAACTGAGAAACGGAGAAAGAAACGGAGAATCGGAGAAATAAATGGAGAAACGAAGAAAGAAACGGAGAAACGGAGAAACGGAGAAACGATGAAACGAAGGACGAAACGGGGAAACGAACAAAGAAACGGAGAAATGAAGAATGAAGCGAAGAAACGAAGAAAGAAACGGAGAAATAAATGGAGAAACGAAGAAATAAACCGAGAATCGGAGAAACGGAGAAACGATGAAACGAACGAAGAAACGGAGAAACGAAGAAAGAAACGGAGAAATGAAGAATGAAACGAAGAAGCGAAGAAAGAAACGGAGAAACGAAGAAAGAAACGGAGAAATAAATGGAGAAACGAAGAAATAAACCGAGAATCGGAGAAAGAAACGGAGTAACGAAGAAAGAAACGAAGAAACGAAGAAAGAAACGGAGTAACGATGAAAGAAACGATGAAACGAAGAAAGAAACGGAGAATCGGAGAAATAAATGGAGAAACGAAGGAATAAACCGAGAAACGGAGAAACGATGAAACGAAGGAAGAAACGGAGAAACGAACAAAGAAACGGAGAAATGAAGAATGAAGCGAAGAAACGAAGAAAGAAACGGAGATACGAAGAAAGAAACGGAGAAACGAACAAAGAAACTGAGAAACGAACAAAGAAACGGTGAAACGAACAAAGAAACGGAGAAACGAACAAAGAAACGAACAAAGAAACGGAGAAACGGAGAAATAAATGGAGAAACGAGGAAATAAACGGAGAAACGAACAAGGAAACGGAGATTCGAAGAAAGAAACGGAGAAACGAAGAAAGAAACGGAGAAACGAAGAAAGAAACGGAGATACGAAGAAAGACACGGAGAAACGAAGGAAGAAACGGAGAAACGAAGAAAGAAACGGAGAAACGAAGACAGAAACGGAGAAACGAAGAAAGAAACGGGGAAACGAAGACAGAAACGGAGAAACGAAGAAAGAAACGGAGAAACGGAGAAATAAATGGAGAAACGAAGAAATAAACGGAGAATCGAACCAGGAAACGGAGAAACGAAGAAAGAAACGGAGAATCGGAGAAATAAATGGAGAAACGACGGAATAAACCGACAAACGCAGAAACGGAGAAACGATGAAACGAAGAAAGAAACGGAGAAACGAAGAAAGAAACGGAGAAACGAAGAAAGAAACGGAGAAATGAAGAATGAAACGAAGAAGCGAAGAAAGAAACGGAGAATCAGAGAAATAAATGGAGAAACGAAGGAATAAACCGACAAACGGAGAAACGGAGAAACGATGAAACGAAGGAAGAAACGAGGAAACGAAGAATGAAACGAAGAAAGAAACACAGAATCGGAGAAATAAATGGAGAAACGAAGAAATAAACCGAGAATCGGAGAAAGAAACGGAGTAACGAAGAACGAAACGGAGAAACGAACAAAGAAACGGAGAAACAAACAAAGAAACGTAGAAACGAACAAAGAAACGGAGAAACGGAGAAATAAATGGAGAAACGAAGAAATAAACGGAGAAACGAACAAGGAAACGGAGATTCGAAGAAAGAAACGAAGAAACGAAGAAAGAAACGGAGAATCGGAGAAATAAATGGAGAAACGAAGGAATAAACCGAGAATCGGAGAAAGAAACGGAGTAACGAAGAAAGAATCGAAGAAACGAAGAAAGAAACGGAATAACGATGAAAGAAACGGAGAAACGAAGAAACGATAAAAGAAACGGAGAAACGAAGAAAGAAACGGAGAAACGAAGGAACGATAAAAGAAGCGGAGAAACGAAGAAAGAAACGGAGAAACGAAGAAAGAACCGGAGTAACGAAGAAAGAAACGGAGAAACGAAGAAATAAACGGAGAAACGAACAAGGAAACGGAGATTCGAAGAAAGAAACGGAGAAACGAAGAAAGAAACGGAGAAACGAAGAAAGAAACGGAGATACGAAGAAAGACACGGAGAAACGAAGGAAGAAACGGAGAAACGAAGAAAGAAACGGAGAAACGAAGAAATAAACGGAGAAACGAAGAAAGAAACGGAGAAACGAAGGAACGATAAAAGAAGCGGAGAAACGAAGAAAGAAACGGAGAAACGAAGAAAGAACCGGAGTAACGAAGAAAGAAACGGAGAAACGAAGAAAGAAACGGAGAAACGAAGAAAGAAACTGAGAAACGAAGAAAGAAACGGAGAATCGGAGAAATAAATGGAGAAACGAAGAAAGAAACGGAGAAACGGAGAAACGGAGAAACGATGAAACGAAGGACGAAACGGGGAAATGAACAAAGAAACGGAGAAACGAAGAAAGAAACGGAGAAATAAATGGAGAAACGAAGAAATAAACCGAGAATCGGAGAAAGAAACGGAGTAACGAAGAAAGAAACGAAGAAACGAAGAAAGAAACGGAGTAACGATGAAAGAAACGATGAAACGAAGAAAGAAACGGAGAATCGGAGAAATAAATGGAGAAACGAAGGAATAAACCGAGAAACGGAGAAACGATGAAACGAAGGAAGAAACGGAGAAACGAACAAAGGAACGGAGAAATGAAGAATGAAACGAAGAAACGAAGAAAGAAACGGAGATACGAAGAAAGAAACGGAAAAACGAACAAAGAAACTGAGAAACGAACAAAGAAACGGTGAAACGAACAAAGAAACGGAGAAACGAACAAAGAAACGAACAAAGAAACGGAGAAACGGAGAAATAAATGGAGAAACGAAGAAATAAACGGAGAAACGAACAAGGAAACGGAGATTCGAAGAAAGAAACGGAGAAACGAAGAAAGAAACGGAGAAACGAAGAAAGAAACGGAGAAACGAACAAGGAAACGGAGATTCGAAGAAAGAAACGGAGAAACGAAGAAAGAAACGGAGAAACGAAGAAAGAAACGGAGATACGAAGAAAGACACGGAGAAACGAAGAAAGAAACGGAGAATCGGAGAAATAAATGGAGAAACGACGGAATAAACCGACAAACGCAGAAACGGAGAAACGATGAAACGAAGAAAGAAACGGAGAAACGAAGAAAGAAACGGAGAAATGAAGAATGAAACGAAGAAGCGAAGAAAGATACGGAGAATCAGAGAAATAAATGGAGAAACGAAGGAATAAACCGACAAACGGAGAAACGGAGAAACGATGAAACGAAGGAAGAAACGAGGAAACGAAGAAAGAAACGAAGAAGGAAACACAGAATCGGAGAAATAAATGGAGAAACGAAGAAATAAACCGAGAATCGGAGAAAGAAACGGAGTAACGAAGAAAGAAAAGAAGAAACGAAGAAAGAAACGGAGTAACGATGAAAGAAACGATGAAACGAAGAAAGAAACGGAGAATCGGAGAAATAAATGGAGAAACGAAGGAATAAACCGAGAAACGGAGAAACGGAGAAACGATGAAACGAAGGAAGTAACGGAGAAACGAACAAAGAAACGGAGAAATGAAGAATGAAACGAAGAAACGAAGAAAGAAACGGAGATACGAAGAAAGAAACGGAGAAACAAACAAAGAAACGGAGAAACGAACAAAGAAACGGTGAAACGAACAAAGTAACGGAGAAACGAAAAAAGAAACGAACAAAGAAACGGAGAAACGGAGAAATAAATGGAGAAACGAAGAAATAAACGGAGAAACGAACAAGGAAACGGAGATTCGAGGAAAGAAACGGAGAAACGAAGAAAGAAACGAAGAAACGAAGAAAGAATCGGAGATACGAAGAAAAAAACGGAGAAACGAACAGAGAAACGGAGAAACGAAGAAAGGAACGGAGAATCGGAGAAATAAATGGAGAAACGACGGAATAAACCGACAAACGCAGAAACGGAGAAACGATGAAACGAAGAAAGAAACGAGGAAACGAAGAAAGAAACGAAGAAAGAACCACAGAATCGGAGAAATAAATGGAGAAACGAAGAAATAAACCGAGAATCGGAGAAAGAAACGGAGTAACGAAGAAAGAAACGAAGAAACGAAGAAAGAAACGGAGTAACGATGAAAGAAACGATGAAACGAAGAAAGAAACGGAGAATCGGAGAAATAAATGGAGAAACGAAGGAATAAACCGAGAAACGGAGAAACGGAGAAACGATGAAACGAAGGAAGAAACGGAGAAACGAACAAAGAAACGGAGAAACGGAGAAATAAATGGAGAAACGAAGAAATAAACGGAGAAACGAACCAGGAAACGGGGAAACGAAGAAAGAAACGGAGAATCGAAGAAAGAAATGTAGTAACGAAGAAATAAACGGAGAAACGAACAAGGAAACGGAGATACGTTGAAAGAAACGGAGTAACGCAGAAAGAAACGTAGAAACGGAGAAATAAATGGAGAAACGAAGAAATAAACGGAGAAACGAACAAAGAAACGGAGAAACGAAGAAAGAAACGGAGAAACGAAGAAAGAAACGGAGAAACGAAGAAAGAAACGGAGAAATGAAGAAAGAAACGGAGAAACGAAGAAAGAAAAGGAGAAACGGAGAAAGAAACGGAGAAACGAAGAAAGAAACGGAGAAACGAAGAAAGAAACGGAGAAACGAAGAAAGAAACGGAGAAATGAAGAAAGAAACGGAGAAACGAAGAAAGAAAAGGAGAAACGGAGAAAGAAACGGAGAAACGAACAAATAAACGGAGAAACGAACAAGGAAACGGAGATTCGAAGAAAGAAACGGAGAAGCGAAGAAAGAAACGAAGAAACGAAGAAAGAAACGGAGATACGAAGAAAAAAACGGCGAAACGAACAGAGAAACGGAGAAACGAAGAAAGAGACGGAGAAACGAAGAAAGAGTCGGAGAAACGATGAAAGAAACGGAGAAACGAAGAAAGAAACGGAGAAACGAAGAAAGAGACGGAGTAACGAAGAAAGAAACGAAGACACGAAGAAAGAAACGGAGAATCGGAGGAAGAAACGGAGTAACGATGAAAGAAACGAAGAAAGAAACGGAGAAACGAAGACAGAAACGGAGAAACGAAGAAAGAAACGGAGAAACGGAGAAATAAATGGGGAAACGAAGAAATAAACGGAGGAACGAACCAGGAAACGGGGAAACGAAGAAAGAAACGGAGAATCGAAGAAAGAAATGGAGTAACGAAGAAAGAAACGGAGAAATGAAGAAAGAAACGGAGATCCGAAGAAAGAAACGGAGAAACGAAGAAAGAGACGGTGAAACGAAGAAAGAGACGGAGAAACGAAGAAAGGAACGGAGAAACGAAGAAAGAAACGGAGAAACGAAGAAAGAAACGGAGAAATGAAGAAAGAAACGGAGAAACGAAGAAAGAAACGGAGAAACGAAGAAAGAAACGGAGAAACGATGAAAGAAACGGAGAATCAGAGAAATAAATGGAGAAACGAAGGAATAAACCGACAAACGGAGAAACGGAGAAACTATGAAACGAAGGAAGAAACGAGGAAACGAAGAAAGAAACGAAGAAAGAAACACAGAATCGGAGAAATAAATGGAGAAACGAAGAAATAAACCGAGAATCGGAGAAAGAAACGGAGTAACGAAGAAAGAAACGAAGAAACGAAGAAAGAAGCGGAGTAACGATGAAAGAAACGATGAAACGAAGAAAGAAACGCAGAATCGGAGAAATAAATTGAGAAACGAAGGAATAAACCGAGAAACGGAGAAACGGAGAAACGATGAAACGAAGGAAGTAACGGAGAAACGAACAAAGAAACGGAGAAATGAAGAATGAAACGAAGAAACGAAGAAAGAAACGGAGATACGAAGAAAGAAACGGAGAAACGAAGAAAGAAACGGAGAAACGGAGAAATAAATGGAGAAACGAGGAAATAAACGGAGAAACGAACCAGGAAACGGAGAAACGAAGAAAGAAACGGAGAATCGGAGAAATAAATGGAGAAACGAAGGGATAAACCGACAAACGGAGAAACGGAGAAACGATGAAACGAAGAAAGAAACGGAGAAAC
The DNA here is from genome assembly GCF_051014685.1 of Ptiloglossa arizonensis. Lineage (NCBI taxonomy): Eukaryota > Metazoa > Arthropoda > Insecta > Hymenoptera > Colletidae > Ptiloglossa > Ptiloglossa arizonensis. Next base: position 269,951 of record NW_027478714.1, read on the forward strand.
GAAGGAAGAAACGGAGAAACGAAGAAAGAAACGGAGAAATGAAGAAAGAAACGGAGAAACGAAGAAAGAAACGGGGAAACGAAGAAAGAGACGGAGAAACGATGAAAGAAACGGAGAAACGAAGAAAGAAACGGAGAAATGAAGAAAGAGACGGAGAAACGAAGAAAGAAACGGAGAAACGAAGAAAGAAACGAAGACACGAAGAAAGAAACGGAGAAGCGAACAGAGAAACGGAGAAACGAAGAAAGAAACGGAGAAACGGAGAAATAAATGGAGAAACGAAGAAATAAACGGAGAAACGAAGAAAGAAACGAAGAATCGGAGAAATAAATGGAGAAACGAAGGAATAAATGGAGAAACGAAGAAATAAACGGAGAAACGGAGAAAGAAACGGAGAAACGAAGAAAGAAACGGAGATACGAAGAAGAAAACGGAGAAGCGAACAGAGAAACGGAGAAACGAAGAAAGAAACGGAGAAACGGAGACATAAATGGAGAAACGAAGAAATAAACGGAGAAACGAAGAAAGAAACGAAGAATCGGAGAAATAAATGGAGAAACGAAGGAATAAACCGACAAACGCAGAAACGGAGAAACGATGAAACGAAGAAAGAAACGGAGAAACGATGAAAGAAACGGAGAAACGAAGAAAGAAACGGAGAAACGATGAAAGAAACGGAGAATCAGAGAAATAAATGGAGAAACGAAGGAATAAACCGACAAACGGAGAAACGGAGAAACTATGAAACGAAGGAAGAAACGAGGAAACGAAGAAAGAAACGAAGAAAGAAACACAGAATCGGAGAAATAAATGGAGAAACGAAGAAATAAACCGAGAATCGGAGAAAGAAACGGAGTAACGAAGAAAGAAACGAAGAAACGAAGAAAGAAGCGGAGTAACGATGAAAGAAACGATGAAACGAAGAAAGAAACGCAGAATCGGAGAAATAAATTGAGAAACGAAGGAATAAACCGAGAAACGGAGAAACGGAGAAACGATGAAACGAACAAAGAAACGGAGAAACGAACAAAGAAACGGAGAAACGAACAAAGAAACG